>NW_025229709.1:10217-19936 GCF_018294505.1 Triticum aestivum | reverse complement strand
TCCTTTTCGAGTTGTGGAGACATGGATTAGTATGCCGAACAAATTCAACATATTTCTTCCGGATAACCCATGCAGAGAGGTAGGATTGGCAGAGTCACAATATAGAATGGGGAACTCATCGAGGGCACTCCTGTTGTGATCTTTTGATCCAACAAACTTCTGCCATAAGTGGTTCATAGTATTTGGAAGAAGGGAATACCACGGACCTCGAGGACTAACGCAAAGGTTACTAATAACCTAAGGGGGCTAGCAATTACTATCAACATGAAGTAAGTAGGGTGAGTCTTGGGTTCAAAACCCATAAGTAGATTACCTACTAACTAAATGGCATCACGGGATGCTTTCGAGAATAAAGGCCAGAATCATCACACTGGGAACACATAACATGGCTAAATTACTAGGTGACTCCCTAAAACACCTAGGGTCATAATAATAGCTCCAACATATATGTCAAGGCAATAAATTACCTCAACGCACCGGTTAGTGTGCTTATTCTGACCATAAAGGACATCGGGAACGGAAAGAAAGGATTTGCAAATGCATCAGACTATTCAGAGACCTGGGATGACTCGGACAGCATAACGGCTGTAAATGCTCAGAAAATATTTGAGACATTCACAAGGATTTGTATAGTCACTTAACAACATCATATCAAGGTTCTAGTTCAACTTAGAACATACTAAAAAGTAGTAGAAACTGAATTGAGGCTTGAAACTATCAATCCTATAAATCTCTAACATAGAAACTCGTCATCCTAGTAGATAGATGAGAAGCCTAGTTCCTAAACCCCATAGAAGAGAAGAGGATGACTCAGATCAGAAGGCCATGAGGTATAAGGAGTAAAAAGAGCCTTACGTTCCATCCCACAATCAATTCCCTTATATAACTAAAGAATTTCTAGACTCAACTTCGACCAGTTTGGCTTGGTAATCCTACAGGCAGTCAAGCTCTGATACCAAAGCTGCCAGGACCCCGACTCAATGCCACATCGATCTAGCATGTAACACCTCATATCACTTTGCGGCCTCACACACGGTATTCCCACGGGTGTTGCCTTACCGTTGCCCGGGACCGTTTGCGCCTTTTGGCACACGTATATGATAGTGTCGCTAGCATCCATATGATAAGGAGCTCGGGCTGACATGGCTAGTTGTAAACCCAAAGTGGCACAAACTTACAGGGACATGCATCCATGACCCAGCATCGAACGTGTCGGTCATCAGTGAGTGAATCCAGGCTGTAGCACTGGGCTAGCAGGACTCCAGTGAGCCGGGCTGTAGCGGACTAACAGGACTCCGGTATTCATCGCGTGACATTTCCCCCAAGGGACAGACACAGGAACGAAGAAGGACACATGCTGGCCAGCCTAAGTGTTCCGGAGCAGTAGCAAGCTACCATGGCTCAGTGGAAGCACTAGGAGGCATTTCCCGGTAAGAGAGGCTACTAAGGATAAATAACTAGATACTCAGATCCCATACATACCAAGCATTTCAAACATACACACAATATGCTCGATATGTGTAAATACAACATGGCATCACAACATAACTCTATGACTCAAGTATGTATTCATTAGGCTCCGAGGAGTGAGATATTACAAACATGGGTCTCACGACCCAACATTCAGAGCACACAAGTCAAAACACAAGCGGAAGCTCAACATGTCTGAGTACAGACAACTATAAATGAAAAAGGCTGAGAAGCCTAACTATCTACTAGATCCTGCCGAGGGCACAAGATCGTAGCTGAGGTAACAAGCTAAACGTCGAAGTCCACGCGGAACTACTAGTGAGACTGAAGTCTCTCTACAAAAACATAAAATAGGCAAACGTGAGTACAAATGTACCCAGTAAGACTTACATCAGAACTAACTACATATGCATCATTATCAATCAAGGAGATGGTGGGGTTTAACTGCAGCAAGCCAGCTTTGACTCGGTGGCTATCCTGAACTACGACTGCAAGTAACTCTTTTGAGGTGGCGCATACGAGTCCACATATTTGCCATATCAATACACCACTATGGATCCGTTCCCATCTCCCTACGAGAACGCCATCCATAGCACTCACGCTTATCTTGCGTATTTTAGAGTATCCACTTTCACTTGTCTATGAACTGTACAGGCAACCCAGAAGTCCTTTTCCGCGGACACGGCTATTCTAATAGATGATGTTAACCCTGCAGGGGTGTACTTCTTCACACACGCTCTCACCACTTACCGCCGTTTACACGACATGTACTCGGCAACCTTCAAGCGGAAGCCCAACGAGGGTGTCGGCCATGACCTACCTAAACACTCAAGTCTCTAGTCCAGGTTTATCGCCTATTCGGGTTCCATCCGCGAGGAGATCCGGCTGGAGTTTCGCTCACAGCCCCAAACGATGTGTGCAGGGTTCCCGAGACACCAAACGGGCGCTCGGTACACCATGCCATGTGCCTACCGCATCACAGCCCACCCCTCCGGTCAGCGCTGCCCACGGCCTCCAGCATACTACAAACACCAGAAACTACTTGCAACTCCTGGACAGAGGACAAGGGTGATTAAGAAGCCGAGAGGGTCCATTGGTTTCGGGCCCAATGCGTGGTAGTAACTGTTTCATGGATCACAAACACAGAACTCAGTTCCTAAGGATGGCTGCAATGAGACAACCCACCATGTACTCCTACATGGCCTCTCACCGCTACCTTTACCAAATCGTGTTCACACACTTAGCTCACACATAGTAGGACATGTTCACACACCTCTGATTCACCCCCGATGAATCAGACCTGACTCAACTCTAAGCAGTAGCAGGCATGACAAACAAGCATGAATGAGTAGGCATAACAGGGCTCAAACAACTCCTACTCATGCTAGTGGGTTTCATCTATTTACTGTGGCAATGACAGGTCATGCAGAGGATAAAGGGGTTCAGCTACCGCAGCAAGTAACAGTTGAATCGTTGTTGTCCTAATGTAGTAGAAGAGAGCAGGAGCGAGAGAGTAGGATTGTATCGGCATGAACAAGGGGGTTTTGCTTGCCTGGCACTTCTGAAGATAATATAGTTCTTCATCGGTGTCATCGAACTCATCGTCGGTACATCGTCTACTGAGAGGGGACAAACACCGACAAACAAAAGAGAAACACAATCAATGCCATGCAACAATATGAAGCATGAAGATGACATGGCAATATGCTGTTGATTGGCCTAATGCATCTAGCAACAAGTTAAATGGGGTTGGTTTGAACACTAGGTTCAAATTCAAACTCCATATGTGAGAGTTTAAATGCCATTTAATTGATTTGACCTGATCAGCAGGTGTAAGTTGTTCTAACATGCATGAAAATGGTACAGATGGATAGATTGGATTTTTCTGATCATTTTTCATATATAATTTGTTTGATTTGGAGTTACGGTTGAATTTTTATGATTTTTAGAAGTTAGCACTATTTCTGGAATTTCCTGAATTAACTTAAATCCAGAAAATGACTTACTGCGTCAGCATGACGTCATTGTGATGTCAGCGGTCAACTAGGTCGGCCAGGTCAAACCTGACTCGTGGGACCCTCGTGTCAGTGGTTAGTTAACTAACTAAATAGAGTTAGTTTGGTTAAGCACTAACCTAGGTTAATGAGCGCTAAACTAACCTAAGTAATAACTAACAAGGGTGGCCCACACGTCAGTGACCCAGGGGGTCAAACTGGGCCCACCCAGTCAACCGTCAGCGGGTCAAACCCACCGGCGTCGAGTCGCCGACGAGGCCAGAGATGGCGGAGGCATTCGGAATTCCTCCTCCGGCGACCAAATCGACGGCGGAGGGCGGCTACGTGGAGCTGGAGCTTGCGCGCGTCGAGTGGTGGCGGTGGGAGATGCTGGGATGGCCGGAAATGTCGCCGGCGATGACCTTGGCGGTCGCTGGAGTTCGGGCGAGGTTGGGAATGGTGCTGTGGGGCACGGCGGGGCGAACGGCTGGGTGCTATGGCCTCCTGGTGATGTGCTGAGCACGGTGACGCGCTCGGAATCAAGCCAACGTGGCTGTGGCCACGACGGCGACGTGCGGTGGCGGCGGCGGGTGCGGCCGAGCTCGGTGTGGTCGCTGTGGTGCATAAGAAGGCAAACGGAGAGGGGGAGAAAGGGCAGGAGCTCACAGCGGATCCGTAGGGATGGTTAGTGGGCTCGGGGACGCTCGGGAGACGGCGAATCGACGAACGGCGTCCGGCGGGCACCGAGGTTGAAGACGACCAGATGGTGGCGATGCAGGGACTCTAGCGAAGCGTGGCTCGGTGGGGAGGGTGAGGGCGTCGCGTCGGAGGTCTTGTACATCACGGGGAGGCGAGGGGAGAACGGTGGACGCGGTGGCAGTGAACGGCGGAGACGGCTTCTCTCTCCTTCGGGAGAGAGAGCGAAGGAGGCGAGGCAGGGAGAGAGTGAGGTGTCTGCGGGGTCGGGGCGGCAACGTGGAGCTCACCCATGTGTCCAGGGGCGCGGGCGGCAAGCAGGTGGCGCCGTGGCGAGCTCGCGCTCGTCGGCGTCACCTCTGTGCCTGCCTGGCGAGGACGAAGCAGCTGGCTGGTATGGGCCAGCATAGTGCTGGGCCTGCCAGGTGGGTTGCGGCCAGGTAAGTGGCCCAGGTAATATCTCTCTCTCTCTTTTCTAAATTGTTTTCTGTTTTCTATTATTCTGTAGTCTTTAGGGCTTTATATAAAATACTTAAACAGATCCAAAAATCATGAAACTAATCATGGCTACTGTTTAGAGTATATCCAACAGTAAACATTTTAGTTTATGATTATTTGAGCATTTAAAATATTTTATAGCGTTTAAATGCCCAAATGCAAATAGAGTATGATTTAATTCAGAGCCCAATATGTCCTGCAAAAATATAAACCATTTTTGGTAGATGCTTACACCTCAAACCAGAAATGTTGAACATTTTTAGAGGGCATTTTGTGTTCAATGAAAAAGATTTTATTTTGACCCTAGTTGAATTCATTTGGTTCTAGGGTTTAAGCATCCCCATTTCAAGTTTAACTGAAATTTAAACATGATGACATGGATGAAGATGGCACTATTTACAAACAGAGATCTAGGGCTGTGACACCCATCAAGACGGATAGACAGAGAGAATGGAGCTAGGAGGTGGTGCGAGAGGCCCAACTACTAGCTATATAGGGGGAGGAGTGTGCGTTTGTGAGATCGATGAAAAGAGGGGCGAGAGTTTACACGTGTGTCTGACCATATGAGAGACACGAGGCAAGGACACATAAAGGAGGAGATTGAAGCTGTGTGTGTATGCTGTAGGCAGGCATCGCTGGAGAGATTTATCGATCGGTGTGTGTCGGAAAGGAGTTGTGGAGACTCTAGGAGAATGACCTAAAGAAAAAAAATGAATGTGCCCAGTGGATAGAATGCCGAGGGAGGGGGAGGGCGAGGAGGGCGTGTGCATGCACGAGAGAAAGTTAGTGGTAGCTACAAAGGTTAGAGGATTGTGTGGGTGTAAGAGACTAACAAAGATCATAATTTGATATGAAAGCGGATTCATATGTTTGAATAGGAGATCATAGTGTTTTAAACATTGCATGCATGAATATAGCGGTGATACACGTGTTGTGCACATGTTATACCATAATGTGATAATGCATGGCGTTTGCAACTCACAGCTAAATGCCGAACAATCTAAACCATACTATACATCAAACAATCTCACATTTTATTTGAATTTGTGATAATGTGCGGCGTTTGCAGCTTACAACTAAATATCGAGCAATCTAAACAATACTATATATCGAACATTGTCACATTTTATTTGAATTTGTGGTAATGTGTGGTGTTTGCAACTCACATCTAAATACTTGTAGGCGTAGGGGGAGGGGCACCATACATAATGTGATAAACACATTATACATATGAGACATGGTTTAGATTATGAAGATCTAGCTAGAGATAGAAATTTAATGTGATTTGAAATCAAAATAAAGTGGATTCAAAAAATCTAGTTCGAGTTCATATAGTACACATAGTTCATATGTAACTCGAGACTAATCATGTGGTGTGCTGTGAAGATAATACACAAACGATGGTTTAACTTGACAATAATGATGATTGTAGATCTTATTAAAACAGAGAAACGAATTCAAATGCTTTAACTTCACAACAATCATTACTATAGATCTTATTCAAATTTAGTTCATATTGAAGCGGTAGTATATACGTTTGGAATGCACTAAAACATTCATTTGAGTAGTAGGTTTCGTGCATTATACACGTAGCGAAATGTTTTAATTGAACATAACATGAATTCAAAGTTTTGAATGACATTTGTAGTGCGCATTGATTTGGTACAGTACACGTTAGGCTTGTCCAGAAATTTCAACCCGTGCCTTGTTAGCCCGAAATATTTAAGATATATCTTTGTCTCGTTGTGCTCCGACAACTCCCTCCATCTCAATCCGCGCCTTGCTATTCCAAAATTACAACGCGCGCGAAGACTCCCACCTCCTGTGAAATCCCGACTCGCGAAATGCCTGTGGTATCCCTGAACCGAAAGAATCGCCTCAAATCTGTGGGGGGGTACTTTCGTAACTTACCCCACATTTAGGACAAGCGCGTCTCTAAGCCATGGTTCCCCACTGCCATCCCATCCGCCCACCCATTTGTACACCGAGGCCGCAAAAACCCGCGACGAAACCCCACACCCTGCTCCGTCCGCCACCCAGCCGGAGCCTCTTCCCCGATAACGTCGTCCACAGCAACACCTCGACGTCCCTCATCCACCGTACCGGATGAGGATCCATCGTCGATCTCATCGTCCCGCCGGTTCAGCCACCCCGTCCTCCACCTCCAAGGAGCTTCCCCGATGTTCCCCTCGTCTTTCGCGCCACCTCCATTCCCACATCGATGTCTTCACCTGCACCACCGGAAGAGCATCATCATCATCGTTTCCTCGGATGAAGCTGCGACCTAATCGGCGCCACCAAAGAGGTTGTACACTAATCGCCGCATTTTCTTCTTGATTCGATCTCATGGTGCTGCCGGCGCTAGGTCCCAAGCCGACACGGCGCGGCTCCATCCACGGCGGCATCGCTGGCCACTTCCTCCATGGCGTCGCTTCCTCGGCGGCGACGTCCACATCAGTAGGAGTTGCTGCTGCTTTAGCTCTCGCTCGCGCTGCTGCTCTGCTCTTGCTCTCGGTCCCCTGCCTGGTCTGCTCTTGCTATTGCTCTTGCTCGCGCTGCTGCTCTCGCTCTTGCTCTTGCTTGCGATGCTGCTCCGATTTGGCTACACTTCAGTCGACTGAATCAACTTTTGGGTCAGTTGATTTTCAAGGGGTGGGCTCGCCGGGGTGAAGGAAGAACCAGCAGCAACGGGGAGGGGGGCTCGCCGGAGAGGTACCCCACTATCTATCTTAGGGTTCAGGATGGGGGCGGTGGTCGCCGGCGGTGGCGGGGCGTTGGCGGGGCGGTGGTGTGGGGATCGCCGGAGAAAAAGCTCGGCAGGGGGGCCTAGAGGGATGGCCGGGGCGGCGGCGGACCGGCGGTGGGGAGTGTTTTCGGGGCAGGCGGGGCGGCGCACCGCTGGCCACGGGCGGCCGGGGGCTGCTGTTTGGCCGATGGTGGCTGGCGGCTCAGGGGGTGGAGGTTGAATATCAACCGCATGCCCTTGATTTCGTATCCAACGACTGCAAAATCGACTGAACAGAGATGAAAAAGTCAGTCGACCGATGTGTAGCCTCACCTTGCTAGTGCGTTCAGTTTCGACAGCAAAATTTAGTTTCGACAACAAAATTCAGTTTCGACAGTTAGGTTCAGTTTTGACAGTTAAGTTCAGTTTCGACAGTTAAGTTCAGAGATGAGCATCTGATGTATTTTACATCTAGCACTTTGTGGTTATGTATTTTATGTCATGTATTGGAGATGCTATTAGAATTCCACTCAGGTTAACATTGTTCGTCGTCTCTCTTGTCCTGCTTCAGCCTCGGCGTCGTATAACTCACCGGAGCTGCTCCAACGACGAAAACCTCCATCACAGCGGAGCAGTACCTCGAGCTCCATCTCCAGACGCCTAAGATCTTCTTCCCCTCCTCCGACAGCAAAGTCAGCCGAAGCATCCTCACCGGCCAACCCAATCACGCTGAGATCGACATGGCTTCGCCAAAGAGGTTATACACTTGCTGCATCTCTTTTTTGCTCTACATGTTATATATATTGTCCACTGAGCACACGGATTTGTTCCTTTAGTGTCTCCTTGAAAGGAAAAAACGTAGGAATTTTAATTTTCACTTGTCCTCCTTTTCAAATTCCTATTCATGAAGCACAAGACTAAGAGATAGTAGCATAATAGCATTATAACCATACATTTTCTTGTGGTTTGACTTAATCTCACCATGCATCTTTGCATCCTGTGATCTTCCAATTGTTGTGAATCAAACACCCAGATTGGCAGAAATCCTGTGTTTTTAAATTCTCTGTTTTGCACGTGCATTCCTATCCTATTCCTGTCTATTTCCTATCCCTGCATTGTTGGAATCCTCCAATTCAAACGAGCCCTTACAGAATTACTTCTCTTACAGATAGTTGTCAAAGAAAACCTTGCGTGGTTTGTCCCACTCCTGCTGCACCGTCGTCCACCCCAGCTCAGCTGCTCCAATGACAGAAGGGTCCAGCACAGCAGGGATCCGTCCTCCAGACTGTCTTTTGCCGCCTCAGATCTTCTTCCCTACCGCTGGCAGCCATGAAAACTGCATTACCATCATCAACTGAGCAGATGACCTCGAGGACTACACGGGTCCGCAAGAGAGGTCGCACTCTTTCGTGTCTGCTTATGTTATGCATCGCTTAATATTACATGCTACTTTATCGTCCCGTTCACCGATTAGACTCTGAGTCAGCTCCAAACTAATGGTCAAACTTGAGTTTTTAAATGATTGTGGGGTACATATCGGGGCCGCTATCAATAGTATATATCTACTATCTAGTTAATCTCCAGTGTCTACTATGAGTTTCATGTTGGGTGGGAAACAAACAGTAAAGAAGACATTATCTGTCTTTATTAACTGAAGCCATTATCTGCCTGCTATTATTGGTTTTGGGTCTATCCACAGGTTGCTACCATCACTCTGGATTTCTGCATGCACTCCTTACATAATCTCACTATGTTTTATTCCTATGCATGACAGTTATTGTAAACAATGGAACTGAACATGTAGAGCAAAAGAGACGAGCCTTGCGTGGCAATATAATTTCATGCAGACGTCGCTCCATGGTAGGCGCAAAGGCAGCCCCCCTCCACGCATTTCAGATTGTAATCGAGAGGAAGATATCTGTTCTAAGGGGGATTCAGAAGGAGAAGATAACTCCTATTTACCCCCTGAGGTCTTCGCTCTAACTTGGCATGCTGATGTTGGTTATATCATGCATATGGTGTCTTGCATTGCTTACTTTATACATCAAATATGCCATCTGCTTAGTTTAGACATCCTTCGTGCGAATGCCATCTGTTTAGTTTATTCATCGTTTATGTGAATTATGCAACGCCACCTTGTTTAGCCAGGCATCATATATGTGAATTTTGCAATGCCATCCTGCTTAGCCAGTCATCTTATATGTAAATTATATCAGGCCATCCTTTTTTCCGTTACATATTACATTTGTCAACAATGTTAGTACATTCAACTGCTCTTCGTGTGCATCAGCCATTTGACACGGTGATGGAAAATTCTGGAGTGAAAACAAGGTCTT
>NW_025229709.1:4570-9130 GCF_018294505.1 Triticum aestivum | reverse complement strand
GAGGTGTATGCTCTAACTTGGCAGGTTTATGTTGCTCATATCGTGCGTATGGTGTCTCGCATTGCTATGTCATTTGATTAGTTTAGACATGCTTTGTGTGAATGCCACCTGTTCAGTGTCTAATTACCATATATGTGAATTATGCATTGCCATCTTGTTGCAAGACATTATATATGTGAATTATACAATGCTATCTTGTTGCAAAGGCATTATATATGTGAATTATGCATTGCCATGCTGTTTAGCCAATCATCATGTATGTGAATTATATCATTCTATCATTTTTTTGTATTATGTGTTCCATTTGTATATTCAACTACTCTTCCTGTGCATCAGCCATTTGAAGCGGTGATGGAAGTATCTGGAGTGAAAACAAGGTATTCAGAGCAGACAATGCTACCTGCTGAAGCAGACATCTTGCTGGCTACAGAGAGCTCCTCAGAGGAGGATTCAGAGACCGATGACCAGTCCTATTTCCCCCTTGAGGTCTATGCTCAAACTTGGCAGGGTTATATTACCCATGTCATGCATGTTGTCTTGCATTGCTTAGTTTTTACATCATACATAGATTGCCATCTGCTTACTTGCTTACTATATAAATCATATATTTGAATTATATCATGCCATGATGTTTACATAGTACATACACATCATCTATCTGAATTATGGCATTCTATAGTTATATCATGCCATTTAATAAAGACATCATATAGTTAGATCATCTCATCCTATTTAGTGTTTACAGTCATCATATTTAGAATTATGGCATTCTATCCATGAATGTATGTGAATTATGGCATGCCAACCTATTTAATAAACACATTATATAGTTATGTCATGTCATCCTATTTACATAGTCTCATATTTTGAACTATGTCTTTCCATCTTTTTTAGTTAGCCATCATAATGTGAAATTGTGTCATGCTATCCTGTTTAGTTAGCCATCATATATGTGAAATTGTGTCATGCTATCCTGTTTGGTCAGACAACATAAATATGAACTATTTCATGCCCTCTTTTATTCCCCATTATCCATTGCACCTGTCTATCATACAATGTCTATACTTTCAATTACTTTTCTTGTTTATCAGCCATTTGAATTGGAGAGCGTGATGGCAGTATCTAACGGAGTAACAACACGGTCTTCATAAAAGATAGTGCTACCAGTTGATGCAGATAGAACCACGGTTGTACTTGCCCAAGGACCAGATCCACCACACATAACCCAGACTCTCACAGATTGTACCCCTACCCAGTTGGACAGAGAACCAGCTACACCCCTTCTAACCCCAACCCCGACAGATAGTAACCCAGTTCCAGTTGACACAGCATCGTCTCCACCACAGAGCACCCAAACACGAGCGGTTAGTAAGGGAACTGCAGTGCCCAAAGCACGAGGACCACCACTCCGAATCCCAACTCAACGCTTAAAGGAGAAGACGATATTTTCTCAGGTCAGGTTCTGTAGCTATGGTTCATACTCCTTTGCTCTTGCATTACTATATTTACTCATACCAACTATTTTCAAATTTGAAGGATGGAACTGAAACTCCAATGGCGCAACAGGTATGTTTTAAACCTGTTTCTTTAACTGGTTTGCTGTTGTAACCTGCTCTATGTTGATTTCAGTTTCAATTGAATAAACATTTATGTTCTCATGTCATGCACATTACAGGTGTTGTTATTGCTCTATAATTACCCACACTTATATTCTGTCTATTCTGCTTTGTCTTGAACAAACATGATTTGAACTGTGTCTCTATCTTGATTTGGCAACAAAAACTAGAATGATATAGACCATAAAGTGACCATGGCACATAGATATATGTTTGTTTCATGCTGTTATCCTATCCACTTTACTACTGAACTCATTTACCAAAATGATTTTAATATACAACATGGTAAACATGTGATGTGTCTGCTTGTTTCTCTTTTAGAATGCGGACAAAATATTGGAGAATAGTACCGCGTTATCCAATGGTAAAGGAAGTAATGCAGATAAGGTTCAAGATAGTGAGACATCCCTGTTGGTCTCCAAGAAAGCTGATAAAAACTATCTTGACGACAGTGAGGGAACCCAAAAGTCCTGTCTTGATGTAGTGTTCGAGTTACTGGCCACTACTGCTGGCACAAGCTCTTCGAACTCGCTGCCTGAATCAGTTCATCTTCTTGAGTCTCAACTTCAAGTTGAAAGACATCGATCAGATTTGCTGCGACAGGAAGCTGAAGGACTGAGGAAGTCCCTGCAGAATTCAGATGCATATTTTTTGGTGCAATATCAAGCGCTGGAGGATTTAAGCGCCAAACAAGAGAAAGTTAATAAGCTTGCTAAGCATCTTGCTAGCATTATGGGTACCCGGGATATTGTTTCTTGAGATCTTCTGAAGTGGTTTCAGTTCTGGATTTGTTTTGCTGCGGCGTTTATTTGCGTTGGTCGCCAACTTTGACAACTAGTGTATATGATATGCTGCTTTGTTCCCTATATTTGCACTGGTGGCGAACTTCGATGCCCAGTGGATGTAATATGTGTAACAGCTGTGATAGCCTAGCATAAGTTGCTTGCTTATTTATTTCCTTGTTGTCTTGTTTATTTGTTTAGTTGTAGTCAGTGCAGTTCTTTTTAAAACTAGACCACAATAACCATTGGCTAATATTTACTGTAGTGACACTAGGCCTCCTACGGGCCGTAGAAACAGTGGGCCTTCTACGGGCCATAGAAACAGTAGGCCTTCTATGGGCCGTAGAAACAATGGGCCTTCTACGGGCCGTAGAAACAATGGGCCTTCTACGAGCCGTAGAAATAATGGGTCTTCTACGGGCCGTATCATCAATGGGCCTTATACGGGTCGTATGACCATAATGGGCCATCGTTAATAGGCCGTATTTGATGATGCTATGAAAACGGTCCAATGTATTAACACACCACAAACGGGCTGATGTAACCACGGGCTGAATTTGGGCCACAAGCAGAAAATGACAGTAACAGGTCGTAAGTAAACGAATGCTGGAAATGAGCCCAAGAATAAATGGGCTCTGAGAAGGCCGAAAGATAACATTTGCTAGAAACGGCCCAACTGAATAACGGGCCCTTAATGGGTATAAAGTGATATACTGTTCATTATGGGCCAGTTTCACCACGGGCCGTTAATGGGTGTAAAGTGATACACTGTTCATTGCGGGCTAGTTTCACCACGGGCCGTTAATAGACCAAGAGTTACATAGGGCCTCATATGGGCCGAAAGACGTCATGGGCCATACATGGGCCAGAAGTGAAAATGGGCTGGAATCATATTGGATGGCCCAGATGAAGCTACTGGGCCTAATTCGGATAGGGAGTAACGGGCCTTTGGTTAGCGGGCTGTAAATGGGCTATATGTGAACAGGCCGTTAACAGGCTTTCCATGGGCCGGCCTACCACCTTTTCACCAAGTCAAACGGGCCGGCCTTTTCACAGGAATGGGACTCTGTTGGGCCGTGCCATGTGTCAATGTATCATAGGCGCCTTCTGTCCAATGAGTGAATGACATTTGTCCCAACGGTGAGCCGACACGTGTTTCCTCCAGCCAATGATGATTTTACACGTGGAAAATCCCCATTGGTCGGGGCTGTTAACGGGTTAATGGGTCCAAAACCCGACCCAATAGCTTAATGGCGTTCCGTTATGGTGGATGCCACGTGTCGGTCACCCTTGACGAAAGCACTTCTGTGACGCGCGATTTATCATCATGGAAGTGGACACTTCCGTGATGATAATTTTGGTAATGTCATGGAACACTTCTACGACAGCACAAGTATGACTATCTTGATTCTGTCATAAATTTGTCATGGATGTACATGCATGACAAAAAACGCGACCTACTGTGACAAACATGTATCATCACAGAAGTGTATTTTTTTGTAGTGTATCCCACTTCCATTCGGGTATCGGAAATGGCTGTAGCAACCCTGCTGGCTTCTGATGCTCTTCCTTCACTCTTTGAGATACATCACATACTACTACATACTCCACAATATCCTTCTTCATTCCGGTCCACCAGAAAGTGTCCTTCAAATCCAGGTACATCTTGGTATTTCCTAGGTGAATCGAATAAGGTGAATCATGGGCCTCCTGCAGAATCAACTTCCTGATCTCCGGGTCATTAGGCACATAAATGCGGTCCTCAAACCATAAGGTATCATGCTCATCCTCACGAAAACCTTTAGCTTTTCCTTTGCTCATTTTCTCCTTTATCTCTGCAATCTCCTTGTCTGTCTTCTGAGCTTCTCTGATCTTATCCATCAAAGTAGACTGAATCTCAAATGCTGCAACATAGCCTCTCGGAACTATCTCCAAACATAGATCGTGAAGATCCTCGGCTAACTCCTTCTGTAACTCTCCAGTCAAGAGTGTGTTGACATGGCTCTTGCGGCTCAACGCATCGGCTACCACGTTAGCTTTTTCGGGGTGATAATGCAGTCTCATATCATAATCCTTGACGATCTCCAACCATCTCCTTTGCCTAAGATTCAACTCCTTTTGTGTGAATATGTACTTCAAACTCTTGTGATCCGTGTACACCT
>NW_025229709.1:0-4560 GCF_018294505.1 Triticum aestivum | reverse complement strand
GAGGTGTATGCTCTAACTTGGCAGGTTTATGTTGCTCATATCGTGCGTATGGTGTCTCGCATTGCTATGTCATTTGATTAGTTTAGACATGCTTTGTGTGAATGCCACCTGTTCAGTGTCTAATTACCATATATGTGAATTATGCATTGCCATCTTGTTGCAAGACATTATATATGTGAATTATACAATGCTATCTTGTTGCAAAGGCATTATATATGTGAATTATGCATTGCCATGCTGTTTAGCCAATCATCATGTATGTGAATTATATCATTCTATCATTTTTTTGTATTATGTGTTCCATTTGTATATTCAACTACTCTTCCTGTGCATCAGCCATTTGAAGCGGTGATGGAAGTATCTGGAGTGAAAACAAGGTATTCAGAGCAGACAATGCTACCTGCTGAAGCAGACATCTTGCTGGCTACAGAGAGCTCCTCAGAGGAGGATTCAGAGACCGATGACCAGTCCTATTTCCCCCTTGAGGTCTATGCTCAAACTTGGCAGGGTTATATTACCCATGTCATGCATGTTGTCTTGCATTGCTTAGTTTTTACATCATACATAGATTGCCATCTGCTTACTTGCTTACTATATAAATCATATATTTGAATTATATCATGCCATGATGTTTACATAGTACATACACATCATCTATCTGAATTATGGCATTCTATAGTTATATCATGCCATTTAATAAAGACATCATATAGTTAGATCATCTCATCCTATTTAGTGTTTACAGTCATCATATTTAGAATTATGGCATTCTATCCATGAATGTATGTGAATTATGGCATGCCAACCTATTTAATAAACACATTATATAGTTATGTCATGTCATCCTATTTACATAGTCTCATATTTTGAACTATGTCTTTCCATCTTTTTTAGTTAGCCATCATAATGTGAAATTGTGTCATGCTATCCTGTTTAGTTAGCCATCATATATGTGAAATTGTGTCATGCTATCCTGTTTGGTCAGACAACATAAATATGAACTATTTCATGCCCTCTTTTATTCCCCATTATCCATTGCACCTGTCTATCATACAATGTCTATACTTTCAATTACTTTTCTTGTTTATCAGCCATTTGAATTGGAGAGCGTGATGGCAGTATCTAACGGAGTAACAACACGGTCTTCATAAAAGATAGTGCTACCAGTTGATGCAGATAGAACCACGGTTGTACTTGCCCAAGGACCAGATCCACCACACATAACCCAGACTCTCACAGATTGTACCCCTACCCAGTTGGACAGAGAACCAGCTACACCCCTTCTAACCCCAACCCCGACAGATAGTAACCCAGTTCCAGTTGACACAGCATCGTCTCCACCACAGAGCACCCAAACACGAGCGGTTAGTAAGGGAACTGCAGTGCCCAAAGCACGAGGACCACCACTCCGAATCCCAACTCAACGCTTAAAGGAGAAGACGATATTTTCTCAGGTCAGGTTCTGTAGCTATGGTTCATACTCCTTTGCTCTTGCATTACTATATTTACTCATACCAACTATTTTCAAATTTGAAGGATGGAACTGAAACTCCAATGGCGCAACAGGTATGTTTTAAACCTGTTTCTTTAACTGGTTTGCTGTTGTAACCTGCTCTATGTTGATTTCAGTTTCAATTGAATAAACATTTATGTTCTCATGTCATGCACATTACAGGTGTTGTTATTGCTCTATAATTACCCACACTTATATTCTGTCTATTCTGCTTTGTCTTGAACAAACATGATTTGAACTGTGTCTCTATCTTGATTTGGCAACAAAAACTAGAATGATATAGACCATAAAGTGACCATGGCACATAGATATATGTTTGTTTCATGCTGTTATCCTATCCACTTTACTACTGAACTCATTTACCAAAATGATTTTAATATACAACATGGTAAACATGTGATGTGTCTGCTTGTTTCTCTTTTAGAATGCGGACAAAATATTGGAGAATAGTACCGCGTTATCCAATGGTAAAGGAAGTAATGCAGATAAGGTTCAAGATAGTGAGACATCCCTGTTGGTCTCCAAGAAAGCTGATAAAAACTATCTTGACGACAGTGAGGGAACCCAAAAGTCCTGTCTTGATGTAGTGTTCGAGTTACTGGCCACTACTGCTGGCACAAGCTCTTCGAACTCGCTGCCTGAATCAGTTCATCTTCTTGAGTCTCAACTTCAAGTTGAAAGACATCGATCAGATTTGCTGCGACAGGAAGCTGAAGGACTGAGGAAGTCCCTGCAGAATTCAGATGCATATTTTTTGGTGCAATATCAAGCGCTGGAGGATTTAAGCGCCAAACAAGAGAAAGTTAATAAGCTTGCTAAGCATCTTGCTAGCATTATGGGTACCCGGGATATTGTTTCTTGAGATCTTCTGAAGTGGTTTCAGTTCTGGATTTGTTTTGCTGCGGCGTTTATTTGCGTTGGTCGCCAACTTTGACAACTAGTGTATATGATATGCTGCTTTGTTCCCTATATTTGCACTGGTGGCGAACTTCGATGCCCAGTGGATGTAATATGTGTAACAGCTGTGATAGCCTAGCATAAGTTGCTTGCTTATTTATTTCCTTGTTGTCTTGTTTATTTGTTTAGTTGTAGTCAGTGCAGTTCTTTTTAAAACTAGACCACAATAACCATTGGCTAATATTTACTGTAGTGACACTAGGCCTCCTACGGGCCGTAGAAACAGTGGGCCTTCTACGGGCCGTAGAAACAGTAGGCCTTCTATGGGCCGTAGAAACAATGGGCCTTCTACGGGCCGTAGAAACAATGGGCCTTCTACGAGCCGTAGAAATAATGGGTCTTCTACGGGCCGTATCATCAATGGGCCTTATACGGGTCGTATGACCATAATGGGCCATCGTTAATAGGCCGTATTTGATGATGCTATGAAAACGGTCCAATGTATTAACACACCACAAACGGGCTGATGTAACCACGGGCTGAATTTGGGCCACAAGCAGAAAATGACAGTAACAGGTCGTAAGTAAACGAATGCTGGAAATGAGCCCAAGAATAAATGGGCTCTGAGAAGGCCGAAAGATAACATTTGCTAGAAACGGCCCAACTGAATAACGGGCCCTTAATGGGTATAAAGTGATATACTGTTCATTATGGGCCAGTTTCACCACGGGCCGTTAATGGGTGTAAAGTGATACACTGTTCATTGCGGGCTAGTTTCACCACGGGCCGTTAATAGACCAAGAGTTACATAGGGCCTCATATGGGCCGAAAGACGTCATGGGCCATACATGGGCCAGAAGTGAAAATGGGCTAGAATCATATTGGATGGCCCAGATGAAGCTACTGGGCCTAATTCGGATAGGGAGTAACGGGCCTTTGGTTAGCGGGCTGTAAATGGGCTATATGTGAACAGGCCGTTAACAGGCTTTCCATGGGCCGGCCTACCACCTTTTCACCAAGTCAAACGGGCCGGCCTTTTCACAGGAATGGGACTCTGTTGGGCCGTGCCATGTGTCAATGTATCATAGGCGCCTTCTGTCCAATGAGTGAATGACATTTGTCCCAACGGTGAGCCGACACGTGTTTCCTCCAGCCAATGATGATTTTACACGTGGAAAATCCCCATTGGTCGGGGCTGTTAACGGGTTAATGGGTCCAAAACCCGACCCAATAGCTTAATGGCGTTCCGTTATGGTGGATGCCACGTGTCGGTCACCCTTGACGAAAGCACTTCTGTGACGCGCGATTTATCATCATGGAAGTGGACACTTCCGTGATGATAATTTTGGTAATGTCATGGAACACTTCTACGACAGCACAAGTATGACTATCTTGATTCTGTCATAAATTTGTCATGGATGTACATGCATGACAAAAAACGCGACCTACTGTGACAAACATGTATCATCACAGAAGTGTATTTTTTTGTAGTGTATCCCACTTCCATTCGGGTATCGGAAATGGCTGTAGCAACCCTGCTGGCTTCTGATGCTCTTCCTTCACTCTTTGAGATACATCACATACTACTACATACTCCACAATATCCTTCTTCATTCCGGTCCACCAGAAAGTGTCCTTCAAATCCAGGTACATCTTGGTATTTCCTAGGTGAATCGAATAAGGTGAATCATGGGCCTCCTGCAGAATCAACTTCCTGATCTCCGGGTCATTAGGCACATAAATGCGGTCCTCAAACCATAAGGTATCATGCTCATCCTCACGAAAACCTTTAGCTTTTCCTTTGCTCATTTTCTCCTTTATCTCTGCAATCTCCTTGTCTGTCTTCTGAGCTTCTCTGATCTTATCCATCAAAGTAGACTGAATCTCAAATGCTGCAACATAGCCTCTCGGAACTATCTCCAAACATAGATCGTGAAGATCCTCGGCTAACTCCTTCTGTAACTCTCCAGTCAAGAGTGTGTTGACATGGCTCTTGCGGCTCAACGCATCGGCTACCACGTTAGCTTTTTCGGGGTGATAATGCAGTCTCATATCATAATCCTTGACGATCTCCAACCATCTCCTTTGCCTAAGATTCAACTCCTTTTGTGTGAATATGTACTTCAAACTCTTGTGATCCGTGTACACCT
>NW_025229708.1:19325-19937 GCF_018294505.1 Triticum aestivum | reverse complement strand
ATTCAAACCGACGTCATCAATTTCCAACATGTTCTGCCATCATTTATTATTTTTCGATCAATTACCTAATTGTTTAGAGAGGTAAATGACCGTGAAATTGAAAATCATTACAAAATGAATTTTGAAAATGTTGAAACTTGGCATCGTATCATCATTTCACCCGCATAGCATGTGCGAAAGAGTAGAGAGGGTCACGGCAAAAACTAGACGCATTTCATGTACAAACTGGACAAACTCTTTCGGAGTATCAGGGTTTCGGACGAGAACTCATCTGTTACACGGGCACTTCAATGTTTTTTAAACTTATTTGAACTCCAGACTTCTTTTGTGTTCAGTATGCAGCATTCAAAGCGACGTCATCAATTTCCAACATGTTCTGACATCATTTGTTGTTTTTCGGTCATTTACCTAATTGTTTAGAGAGCTAAATGACCGTGAAATTGAAAATCACTACAAAATGATTTCTGAAGATGTTGAAACTTGGCATGGTATCATCATTTCACCCGCATAGCATGTGCGAAAGAGTAGAGAGGGTCACGGCTCAAACTGGACGCACTTCGTGTACAAACTGGACAAACTCTTGCGGAGTATCAGGGTTTCTGACGAGAACGC
>NW_025229708.1:5096-17539 GCF_018294505.1 Triticum aestivum | reverse complement strand
CTGTTACATGAGCACTTCAATGTTATTTAAACTTATTTGAACCCCGGACTTCTTTTGTGTTCAGTATGCAGCATTCAAAGTGACGTCATCAATTTCCAACATGTTCTGACATCATTTGATGTTTTTCGGTCATTTACCTAATTGTTTATAGAGCTAAATGACCGTGAAATTGAAAATCACTACAAAATGAATTCTGGAAATGTTGAAACTTGGCATGGTATCATCATTTCACCCGCATAGCATGTGCGAAAGAGTAGAGAGGGTCATGGCAAAAACTGGACGCACTTCGTGTACAAACTGGACAAACTCTTTGTCACATCCCTAGTCTGGTATGACTTAGACTAGCTAGCCATTTGTGCATCATATTTAAATTTCATTTAAATTTGAAATGAGGATTGGTGGAACACTCAGAATCATTTTTGAAAATGACCCAAATAAAAATTTCTCCAAAAGGGTCCAAGAAAATGCTCATGTTGCTCTCTGAAAATATTGGACAGAGATAAAAATCAAAACAATATTTTTAGGAGCTCATGGATATTTATTTTGGCCATTTGGATTAATTCGATAAATATTTGCATTGGAAATATATTTCTATATATATGAAATATGGTCCAAAAATTATGCCAATTATAAAAGAGCTCTGGAATAATATATCTAGCTCCTGCAAAAATTGGCATAAGGTAATAAATTGATTTAGTATTTTATTAAATCAAAACAAATGTCAGAAATTAGAAAACATAAATAAATAAAAGAGGGAAACCTTACCTGGGCCTCTTACCTGGCGCCTCCGGCCCAGCCAGCAGGCGTCCCAGCCCGTCCCCCCTCCTCTGTCGTCTTCCTCCCTGACAGGGGGACGGCGCGTGCCCGGCGCGCGCGCGCGCCACCGCGCCACGCCACCTCCCTCCCTGCTTGCCTGGAGCCTCCTCGTCGCCCTGGGACGCCGGACGAAGCCACGCAGCCCCCCCGTACCCTCTCACTCTCCCCCGATTCTTCCTCTCCTCTGTCTCTCTCTCTCTCTCTCACGGCCGAACGCCACCGACGCCACCGCTCGCCGTAGTCGTAGCCACCGCGCCCCTCGAGAGCATCTGAGCAGTCCACAAGCTCCGCCCCCTCGCCCTGAAGCTCCTCGTCGAGCCACGCACCTCCGGACGGCCTCCATCGCCGCCATCGCCATCGTCTTCCTCCTCGGGCTCCGCCGTCCGCCGCCGTCGATTCGCCGTCACCAGGTCTCCCCCGACCCCGCTGTGCTGCTCTGCGTGATCCCCATGAGCCTCTGCTTCGAACCCCTCTCCTACCCCTCGCGATTACGCGGTCTAGGCCTCAGTTCCGCCATGGCCGAAGCTCCCCTCCGCTTGAGCTTGTCGCCGGCGTTGCTCCGGCGACCCTTTGGCCACGCCAGTGCACCTAGCACTCTCGCTGCACCTCGTAGTGCCCCGCTAGCGTTTTAGTTCGCGCTTTTGCACGCTGCAGCCGCGCCCCCGAACACAGCCGAACTCCGGCGGCTGCAAACATGGTCGCCGACGTTGTTCTCGGCCACCCCAGCTCTGGCCGAGGGCACTACTCGACGCGCCGCATCGCCAGCTCTTCGAAGAGCCTAAACACGCCTCGAACGGAGCCCTGTGGGTTATTTCCGCGGCGTTCCGCCGCCTCGGGCCTCGCCGGCGGCTAAACGCCGGCGAGTTGACCGAGTTAGACCCCCTGTTGACCCAGATTTGACCCGTGTGGGTCAATGACAGGTGGGCCCGGCCCTGCTAATTTTTAGTTTAGGATTAGTTTAGCAACTAATTATCTCTGTTAACTAACTGTGACACTGACAGTGGGCCCCAGAGCCACTAATCTTTTTAATTAGAATTAAACTAACCCTGTTTAACCCCCTGTCACTGACGTGTGGGTCCCACACGTCAGGTTTGACCCGGACCAGCCCAGTTGACCGCTGACGTCGTGCTGACGTCATGCTGGCGCTATAATATGATTTCTGGGATTTAATTTAAATCAGAAAATTCCAGAAATTGTTTTAAACTTCAAAAATTCATAACAATTCAACCGTAGCTCAGATTAAAATAATTTATATATGAAAAATTATCAGAAAAATGCAATCTTTCCATCTGTACTAGTTTCATGCATGAAAAACCAACTTATACATGCTGAATATGGGAAAACACATTATGGCATATAGAAGAGACTTAATTTAGAAATGCATTTGAACCTTTGGTTCAAATGGACTTCAAACCAAATGTTTACTAATTGCATTAGCTCAAACAGCATCACATCTACATGCCATGTCCATGCATCATATTGTTGCATATGATTGTGTATTGATTGCCGGCACCGTTCCTTCTCGATAGGTCCTGCTCCGGAGACGTTCCAGAGTACCTGTCTGTGAAGCAGTGCCTCCCTTGTTGATTTACCAGGCAAGCAAACCCCCTTGTTCATTTTGATAAAACCCTACTCTCTCGCTCCTGCTCTCAGTTATTGCATTAGGACAACAACGATTCATCTACTACTTGTGCTGCGGTAGTTGAACCCATTCCTCCGCATGACCTATCATTGCCACAGTAAATAGTTGAAACCCACTAGCATGTGTAGGAGTTGATTGAAGCCACTGATGTGTTCCTACCATGCTATGCCTGCTATTGCTTAGAGTTGTGTCAGGTCTGATTCATTGGGAATGAATTGGAGTGTTACAATATGTTCTGATGCTGAGAATGAAGTGTGTGTGAACACGATTTGGTAAAGGTAGCGGTGAGAGGCCATGTAGGAGTACATGGTGGGTTGTCTCACTGGAACCGTCCTTAAGCACCGAGTTTTATGTATGTTGTCCAATGACTCGATACTACCACACATTGGGTTCCGGTAACTCGACCCCTCTCGACTTATTAACCAACTTGGTCTCTGTCCAGGAGTCGCAACTAGTTTCTGGTGTTTGTAGGTAGTGTTAGTAGTCTACCAAGTGGCACCCGGCCAGGTGGGCTTGGGACAGACTAGGCACCAGTGGCACGGTGTACCAAGCGTAGATCCATCCGACGAGGTGGGCTTGGGAACCCTGCACACATCGTTTGGGGCCGTGAGTGAAACCCCGGCCGGATCTCCTTGCGGATGGAACCCGAATAGGCGATAAACCTAGATTAGAGTCTTGTGTGGTTAGTCAGGTCGTGGCCGACACCCACGCCAGGCTTCCGCTTGAAGGTTGCCGAGATACATGACGTGTACATGGCGGTAAGTGGCGAGAGCGTGTGTGAAGAAGTACACCCCTGCAGGGTTAACATGATCTATTCAAATAGCCGGGTCCGCGGTTATGGACTTCTTGGATGCTTACATGGTACATAGACAACTTGAAGTGGATACTCTAAAATGCTCAAGACATGTGTGAGTGCTATGGATGGCCTTCTCGTAGGGGGACGGGGATGAATCCATAGTAGTGTATTGTGTGGTGATTAGTGGACTCGTGTACGTTGTTTCACCTCAAGAGTTTCTGGTAGTCGTAGAACAGGATAGCCACAGAGTCAAAGCTGGCTTGCTACAACTAAACCCCACATTACCCTCTTGATACAAATGCATGTATGATAGGATCTGATGTAAGTCTTGCTGAGTACCTTTGTACTCATGTTGCTTTATTTATGTTTTTGCAGCTGAGACTTCGGTCTTACTAGTGTTCTCATGGACTTCGACTAGTAGCTAGTACCTCAGCTACGATCTTGATCGGATGGTGTAGATAGTCAGGCTCTTCAGCCTTTTTCATTTGTAGATGTCTGTACTCAGACATGTAATGCTTCCGTTTGTTGCTTGATTGCTCTGACTGTTGGGTCATGTGACCCCTGCTTGTAATAATGCTGTGATGGCTCTTCTGAGCCTTTATCTATATGATTGTTGAGTTATGTTGTGATGCCATGTTGTACAGCACATACTTGCATGTTATGCGTACGTGTAATGTGTATTGCTATGTGTGGGATCTGACTATCTAGTTGTTTATTCTCAGTAGCCTCTCTTACCGGGAAATGTCTCCTAGTGCTTCCACTGAGCCCTGGTAGCTTGCTACTGCTCCGGAACACTTAGGCAGGCCGGCATGTGTCCTTCTTCGATCCTGTGTCTGTCCCTTCGGGGAAATGTCACGCGATGAATACTGGAGTCCTGCTAGCCCGCTACAGCCCGGTTCACCGGAGTCCTGTTAGCCCAGTGCTACAGCCTGGATTCACTCGCTGATGACCGACACGTTCGATGCTGGGTCATGGATGCCTGTCCCTGTAAGTTAGTGCCACTTTGGGTTTACAACTAGCCATGTCAGCCCGGGCTCTTTATCATATGGATGCTAGCGACACCATCATATACGTGTGCCAAAATGCGCAAACGGTCCCGGGCAAAGGTAAGGCGACACCCGTGGGAATACCGTGCGTGAGGCTGCAAAGTGATATGAGGCGTTACATGCTAGATCGATGTGGCATTGAGTCGGGGTCCTGACAGCGTTGGTATCAGAGCCTGACTGCCTGTAGGATTACCAAGCCAACCGGTCGAAGTTGAGTCTAGAAATTCTTTAGTTATGTAAGGGAATTGATTGTGGGTTGGAACGTAAGGCTCTTTTTACTCCTTTACCTCATGGCCTTCTGATCTGAGTCGTCCTATCTTTCCTACGGGGTTAAGGAACTAGGCTTTCTCTTCCGTCTATCAGGATCACGTGTTACTACTCCGTAGTCCCATAGGATTGGTTGATCAGAGTCATACCCTAGTTTGGAGTATTTCCGGTGTAGTCTGTTTAGTATGATCTCAGAACCTTGAGTAATGTTGATGAGTATGTTACCACCCCATTTTTAGTAGGATGTCTCATTCTGAGCATTTTACTACCGTTATGCTGCCGAAATTTCCCTAGGAGTTCGAGAGATACTAATTCCTTGTCCTACATTCTACAGTCCATAGTTGATGCTGATTCCGTCCTTGGTTCGTTTCTCAGGATGTCATTAGCTAAGCGAAGTTCCGTTGCTCGTAGCTAGAACCACGGAGATGGTAGGGATGAGGATCCTCCCGACCAGCCTTCGTTGGCAGAGTTCATGTTAGAAATGGAGAGGAGCAAGCATGAGTCCAACCGCTTGTTGGCACGTATCGAGGAGAACACCGCACTTCGGTCCAATAAGTCTGTGACCATTCATGACTTCATTCGCTTGCACCCACCTACCTTTCATCATTCCATCGAGCCACTCGATGCAGATGACTGGCTCCGTAGCATCACTCATAAGCTGCGTTCCGCGAGCGTAGCTGAAGATGACAAGGTCACCTATGCCGCATATCACCTGGAAGGTCCTGCTAGTCTTTGGTGGCAGAACTATGAGGCTATGCTTCCAGCTGGCCAGATTCCTACCTGGAAGGATTTCACTGAGTCTTTTCGCGAGCATCACATTCCCCAGGCCCTCCTTGATCGCAAGAGAGAAGAGTTCTGTAGTTTCACCCAGAATGAGATGGCTGTTGATGCTTACAGCCGAGAGTTTGAGAACCTTGCCCGCTATGCCACAGAAGAAGTGTCCACAGACGCCAAGAAGCAAGCTAGGTTCCGGAAGGGTCTCAACCCCAAGTTGCGTCGTGATCTCCACCTGCATCATTGTGATACATTCCAAGCCCTTGTGAACAAGGCCATTAATGCAGAGACAGCTCAACTCACTTACGAGGAGTCTCGTAAGCACACTCGTGCTTTGGGATCTTCCTCCGGTTCTAGCTCTTAGAAGCGTCGGATTTGGGTTCCAAACTCCGCTCTTCCACCCAAATATGTACCGAGGCCATCTTATGTGGCACCTCATCAAGTTCAGCAGTATGCTCCACCCAGGCCTATTGGTGGACCGCCTTCTAATACAGGTCCACATCCTACCTCCAAGATTTGTTACAAGTGCGGAGAGCCAGGCCACATTGCCCGTATTTGCACTCGGTCCAGAGTTACTCCACCCCAGCCCGAGAAGACTGTTGGCTGTGTTAAGCCATCACGCAAGATGATCAGTGTCAAGTCAGTTCCCACTGAACATGGACGTGTGCATCACGTCTCAGCTAAAGACGCTCATGATGATCCAGATGTCGTTCTTGGTACACTCCTTGTCAACTGTCATCCGGCATCGGTTTTGTTCGATACTGGAGCGTCTCATTCCTTCATTTCTGAAAGCTATGCCCGCTTGCACGACATGTCATTTTGTGATATGCCCTCCCCACTACTTATTCAAACTCCTGGATCCAAATGGCAAACTTCTAGGATAAGTTATGGCAATGAAATCCTTGTGGACAGACTTGTATTCCTTGCTCCCTTGATATCTCTCAAGTCTTCGGATATTAACATCATCTTGGGTATGGACTGGATGACAGCTCATCATGCCAAGATTGATTGTTTCACCAGGTCTGTTCAGCTCACACACCCATCTGGCAAGATAGTCACCGTCTCCACTAGAGTTGCAAAGCGTCAGCTCTATTCTCTTAATGCCAGCCCTCTTCCAGACCTTGAAGATATCCCGGTAGTTCATGACTTTCCAGATGTCTTTCCAGAGGAACTGCCAGGTGTTCCACCTGACAGAGATGTAGAGTTCGTCATAGATCTTATCCCAGGAACAGCTCCAATCTCCCGAAGACCCTACAAGATGGCACCCTTAGAACTAGCCGAGCTTAAGAAACAACTTGATGAGTCCTTGCAAAAGGGTTTCATCCGTCCTAGCTCTTCTCCTTGGGCTTGCCCCGTCCTCTTCGTCAAGAAGAAGGATGGTACGGATCGGATGGTTGTAGATTATCGCCCCGTTAATTTGGTTACGATAAAGAACAAGTATCCGCTCCCCAGGATCAACGACCTGTATGATCAGCTCGCTGGATCCTCAGTCTTCTCCAAGATGGATTTAAGGTTAGGATACCACCAAATCAAAATCAGAAATGGGGACATTCCCAAGACAGCTTTTGTCACTCGTTATGGCCAGTACGAGTACACCGTCATGTCCTTTGGCCTAACCAATGTCCCAGCCACATTCTCCCGCTTGATGAACTCGATCTTCATGGAGTACTTAGATAAGTTCGTCGTGGTTTACCTCGATGATATTCTTATCTACTCGAAGAACGAGGAAGAGCATGCCGAACATCTTAGACTTGTGTTAGAAAAACTCAGAGAGCACCGCCTTTATGCCAAGTTCTCCAAGTGTGAATTTTGGTTGCCAGAAGTGACCTACCTAGGCCACGTAATCTCTGGTAAGGGCATTGCTGTCAATCCCGAGAGAGTTCAGGCTGTTCTCGATTGGACTCCACCTGAGACCGTTAAACAACTTAGGAGTTTCCTTGGTCTAGCCAGCTATTGTCGCCGCTTTGTTGAAAACTTCTCCAAAGTAGCCAAACCCCTCACGGAACTTCTCAAGAAAGATAAAAAGTTTGAGTGGTCCCCACAGTGTGAACATAGTTTTCAGGAACTGAAAAGGCGCCTGACTTCTGCTCCCATACTTGTGCCACCGGATTTCGCTAAAGACTTTATTATCTACTGCGATGCCTCACGACAGGGACTAGGTTGCATTCTTATGCAGGATCGTCATGTGATTGCCTATGCATCTCGACAGTTGCATCCACATGAGGATAATTATCCTACACATGATCTAGAGCTTGCAGTCGTAGTCTATGCACTCAAGACCTGGCGACATTACCTTCTTGGTAAACGTTGCGAGATCTACACCGATCACCAGAGTCTCAAGTATATCTTCACCCAACCAGACCTAAACCTTAGGCAAAGACGTTGGTTGGAGTTGATCACAGATTATGATTTAGGGATTACCTACACCCCAGGCAAAGCCAATGTCATGGCTGATGCTCTAAGCCGTAAATCCTATTGCAACAATCTCATGTTGCAACAAGGCCAACCACTTCTCCATGAGGAACTCTGTAAGCTTAATCTTCACATAGCTCCTCGCGGATTTCTTTCTACCTTGGTGGCGAAACCTACCCTTGTGGATCTTATCATAGAAGCCCAGAAGCATGATACGGGGATTACTTGGATCAAGAGAAACATTAAGAAGGGAGTTGGTGGATGTTTCTCTATGGATGATCGTGGTGTTGTTTTCTTTGAGAATCGCTTGGTGGTTCCCAAGAAGCAACATCTTCGGCAGTTGATTCTTAAGGAGGCGCATGAATCTCCTCTCACGATTCATCCCGGTAGTACTAAGATGTATCAGGACCTACGCCAGAGGTTCTGGTGGACTAGGATGAAGAGAGAAATCGCTGAGTTCATTGCTAAATGTGATGTTTGTCGTCGCGTTAAGGCAGAGCATCAAAGACCTGCTGGCACCCTTCAGCCTTTAGCTATTCCTGAGTGGAAATGGGATAAAGTTGGTATGGACTTCATCACCGGCTTTCCCAGGACCAAGAGAGGGAATAACGCTATCTTCGTAGTCATTGATCGTCTCTCCAAAGTGGCTCACTTCCTTCCTGTTCGAGAGAGTATCACTGCTAGTCAGCTTGCTGACTTATATATTTCTCGAATAGTGTCACTTCATGGTGTTCCACTAGAAATCAATTCAGACCGTGGCAGTCTTTTCACTTCTCATTTTTGGGAGAGCTTCCAAACTGCCATGGGAACCCATCTTTCTTTCAGTACCGCTTTCCACCCTCAATCAAGTGGTCAGGTGGAACGGGTCAATCAAATTCTCGAAGACATGCTCAGAGCTTGCGTTATCTCATTCGGTATGGATTGGGAGAAATGTCTTCCTTTCGCCGAGTTTGCCTATAACAATAGCTACCAATCCAGCCTCAAGAAAGCTCCTTTTGAGGTTCTCTATGGACGAAGATGTCGAACACCTTTGAACTGGTCAGAAACGGGTGAAAGACAATTCTTCGGACCGGACATGATCCAGGAGGCAGAAGAGCAAGTTCGCATCATTCGTGAGAATTTGAAAACAGCCCAGTCTCGTCAGAAAAGCCAGTACGATCGTCATCATAAGGATATGACTTATGAGATTGGCGACCAAGCTTACCTTCGGGTTACTCCGTTGAAGGGTACCCATCGTTTCGGTATCAAGGGCAAGTTGGCTCCTCGTTACATTAGTCCTTTTCATATTCTCGCTAAACGAGGAGAGGTTGCCTACCAGTTGGAACTACCCCCACATCTTTCTCGAGTTCATGATGTCTTCCACGTCTCTCAACTCAGGCGTTGCTTCTCGGATCCTATCCGTGGAGTGGACCACGAAACGCTTGATCTCCAAGATAACCTCACATACCGAGAGTACCCGGTTCGCATTCTTGATCAAGCAGAGCGTGTTACCCGACGTCAGAACATCAAGTTTCTCAAAGTTCAGTGGTCTCATCATTCCGAGAGAGAAGCTACTTGGGAGCGAGAAGATCGTCTTCGACTAGAGTACCCCGCTTTCTTCCCGTCGACCCCTGAATCTCGGGACGAGATTCTTTCAAGTGGGGGCGAGTTGTCACATCCCTAGTCTGGTATGACTTAGACTAGCTAGCCATTTGTGCATCATATTTAAATTTCATTTAAATTTGAAATGAGGATTGGTGGAACCCTCAGAATCATTTTTGAAAATGACCCAAATAAAAATTTCTCCAAAAGGGTCCAAGAAAATGCTCATGTTGCTCTCTGAAAATATTGGACAGAGATAAAAATCAAAACAATATTTTTAGGAGCTCATGGATATTTATTTTGGCCATTTGGATTAATTCGATAAATATTTGCATTGGAAATATATTTCTATATATATGAAATATGGTCCAAAAATTATGCCAATTATAAAAGAGCTCTGGAATAATATATCTAGCTCCTGCAAAAATTGGCATAAGGTAATAAATTGATTTAGTATTTTATTAAATCAAAACAAATGTCAGAAATTAGAAAACATAAATAAATAAAAGAGGGAAACCTTACCTGGGCCTCTTACCTGGCGCCTCCGGCCCAGCCAGCAGGCGGCCCAGCCCGTCCCCCCTCCTCTGTCGTCTTCCTCCCCGACAGGTGGACGGCGCGTGCCCGGCGCGCGCGCGCGCCACCGCGCCACGCCACCTCCCTCCCTACTTGCCTGGAGCCTCCTCGTCGCCCTGGGACGCCGGACGAAGCCACGCAGCCCCCCCGTACCCTCTCACTCTCCCCCGATTCTTCCTCTCCTCTGTCTCTCTCTCTCTCTCTCACGGCCGAACGCCACCGACGCCACCGCCCGCCGTAGTCGTAGCCACCGCGCCCCTCGAGAGCATCTGAGCAGTCCACGAGCTCCGCCCCCTCGCCCTGAAGCTCCTCGTCGAGCCACGCACCTCCGGACGGCCTCCATCGCCGCCATCGCCATCGTCTTCCTCCTTGGGCTCCGCCGTCCGCCGCCGTCGATTCGCCGTCACCAGGTCTCCCCCGACCCCGCTGTGCTGCTCTGCGTGATCCCCGTGAGCCTCTGCTTCGAACCCCTCTCCTACCCCTCGCGATTACGCCGTCTAGGCCTCAGTTCCGCCATGGCCGAAGCTCGCCTCCGCTTGAGCTTGTCGCCAGCATTGCTCCGGCGACCCTTTGGCCACGCCAGTGCACCTAGCACTCTCGCCGCACCTCGTAGTGCCCCGCTAGCATTTTAGTTCGCGCTTTTGCACGCTGCAGCCGCGCCCCCGAACACAGCCGAACTCCGGCGGCCGCAAACGTGGTCGCCGACGTCGTTCTCGGCCACCCCAGCTCTGGCCGAGGGCACTACTCGACGCGCCGCATCGCCAGCTCTTCGAAGAGCCTAAACACGCCTCGAACGGAGCCCTGTGGGTGATTTCCGCGGCGTTCCGCCGTCTCGGGCCTCGCCGGCGGCTAAACACCGGCGAGTTGACCGAGTTAGACCCCATGTTGACCCAGATCTGACCCGTGTGGGTCAATGACAGGTGGGCCCGGCCCTGCTAATTTTTAGTATAGGATTAGTTTAGCAACTAATTATCTCTGTTAACTAACTGTGACACTGACAGTGGGCCCCAGAGCCACTAATCTTTTTAATTAGAATTAAACTAACCCTGTTTAACCCCCTGTCACTGACGTGTGGGTCCCACACGTCAGGTTTGACCCGGACCAGCCCAGTTGTCCGCTGACGTCGTGCTGACGTCATGCTGGCGCTATAATATGATTTCTGGGATTTAATTTAAATCAGAAAATTCCAGAAATTGTTTTAAACTTCAAAAATTCATAACAATTCAACCGTAGCTCAGATTAAAATAATTTATATATGAAAAATTATCAGAAAAATGCAATATTTCCATCTGTACTAGTTTCATGCATGAAAAACCAACTTATACATGCTGAATATGGGAAAACACATTATGGCATATATAAGAGACTTAATTTAGAAATGCATTTGAACCTTTGGTTCAAATGGACTTCAAACCAAATGTTTACTAATTGCATTAGCTCAAACAGCATCACATCTACATGCCATGTCCATGCATCATATTGTTGCATATGATTGTGTATTGATTGCCGGCACCGTTCCTTCTCGATAGGTCCTGCTCCGGAGATGTTCCAGAGTACCTGTCTGTGAAGAAGTGCCTCCCTTGTTGATTTACCAGGCAAGCAAACCCCCTTGTTCATTTCGATAAAACCCTACTCTCTCGCTCCTGCTCTCAGTTATTGCATTAGGACAACAACGATTCATCTACTACTTGTGCTGCGGTAGTTGAACCCATTCCTCTGCATGACCTGTCATTGCCACAGTAAATAGTTGAAACCCACTAGCATGTGTAGGAGTTGATTGAAGCCACTGATGTGTTCCTACCATGCTATGCCTGCTATTGCTTAGAGTTGTGTCAGGTCTGATTCATTGGGAATGAATTGGAGTGTTACAATATGTTCTGATGCTGAGAATGAAGTGTGTGTGAACACGATTTGGTAAAGGTAGCGGTGAGAGGCCATGTAGGAGTACATGGTGGGTTGTCTCACTGGAACCGTCCTTAAGCACTGAGTTCTATGTATGTTGTCCAATGACTCGATACTACCACACATTGGGTTCCGGTAACTCAACCCCTCTCGACTTATTAACCAACTTGGTCTCTGTCCAGGAGTCGCAACTAGTTTCTGGTGTTTGTAGGTAGTGTTAGTAGTCTACCAAGTGGCACCCGGCCAGGTGGGCTTGGGACAGACTAGGCACCAGTGGCACGGTGTACCAAGCGTAGATCCATCCGGCGAGGTGGGCTTGGGAACCCTGCACACATCGTTTGGGGCCGTGAGTGAAACCCCGGCCGGATCTCCTTGCGGATGGAACCCGAATAGGCGATAAACCTGGATTAGAGTCTTGTGTGGTTAGTCAGGTCGTGGCCGACACCCTCGCCAGGCTTCCGCTTGAAGGTTGCCGAGATACATGACGTGTACATGGCGGTAAGTGGCGAGAGCGTGTGTGAAGAAGTACACCCCTGCAGGGTTAACATGATCTATTCGAATAGCCGGGTCCGCGGTTATGGACTTCTTGGATGCTTACATGGTACATAGACAACTTGAAGTGGATACTCTAAAA
>NW_025229708.1:3546-5086 GCF_018294505.1 Triticum aestivum | reverse complement strand
TATCATCATTTAACCCACATAGCATGTGCGAAAGAGTAGAGAGGGTCACGACAAAAACTAGACGCACTTCGTGTACAAACTGGACAAACTCTTTCGGAGTATCATGGTTTCGGACGAGAATTCGTCTGTTACACGGGCACTTCAATGCTTTTTGAACTTATTTGAACTCCGGACTTCTTTTGTGTTCAGTACGCAGCATTCAAAGCAACGTCATCAATTTCCAACATGTTCTGACATCATTTGTTGTTTTTCGGTCATTTACCTAATTGTTTAGAGAGCTAAATGACCGTGAAATTGAAAAGCACTACAAAATGAACTCTGAAAATGTTGAAACTTGGCATGGTATCATCATTTCACCCGCATAGCATGTGCGAAGGAGTAGAGAGGGTCACGGCAAAAACTGGACGCACTTCGTGTACAAACTGTACAAACTCTTTCGGAGTATCAGGGTTTCAGAAGAGAACTCATCTGTTACATGGGCACTTCAATGTTTTTTAAACCTATTTGAACTCCGGACTTATTTTGTGTTTAGTATGCAGCATTCAATGCGACGTCCTCAATTTCCAACATGTTCTGACATCATTTGTTGTTTTTCGGTCATTTACCTAATTGTTTACAGAGCTAAATGATCGTGAAATTGAAAATCACTACAAACTGAACTCTGAAAATGTTGAAACTTGGCATGGTATCATCATTTAACCCGCATAGCATGTGCGAAAGAGTAGAGAGGGTGACGGCAAAAACTGGACGCACTTCGTGTACAAACTGGACAAACTCTTTCGGAGTATCAGGGTTTCGGAAGAGAACTCATCTGTTACACGGGCACTTCAATGTTTTTTAAACTTATTTGAACTCCAGACTTCTTTCGTGTTCAGTATACAGTATTCAAAGCGACGTCATCAATTTCCAACATGTTCTGACATCATTTGTTGTTTTTCAGTCATTTACCTAATTGTTTAGAGAGCTAAATGACCGTGAAATTGAAAATCACTACAAAATGAACTCTGAAAATGTTGAAAGTTGGCATGGTATCATCATTTCACCAGCATAGCATGTGCCAAAGAGTAGAGAGGGTCACGGCAAAAACTGGACGACTTCGTGTACAAACTGTACAAACTCTTTCGGAGTATCAGGGTTTCGGACGAGAACTCATCTGTTACACGGGCACTTCAATGTTTTTTAAACTTATTTGAACTCCGGACTTATTTTGTGTTTAGTATGCAGCATTAAAAGCGACGTCATCAATTTCCAACATGTTCTGACATGATTTGTTGTTTTTCGGTCATTTACCCAATTGTTTAGAGAGCTAAATGACCATGAAATTGAAAATCACTACAAAATGAACTCTGAAAATGTTGAAACTTGGCAAGGTATCATCATTTAACCCGCATAACATGTGCGAAAGAGTAGAGAGGGTCACGGCAAAAACTGGACGCACTTCGTGTACAAACTGGACAAACTCTTTCGGAGTATCAGGGTTTCGGAAGAGAACTCATCTGTTACACGGGCACTTCAATGCTTTTTAAACTTATTTGAACTC
>NW_025229708.1:1475-3536 GCF_018294505.1 Triticum aestivum | reverse complement strand
AACTCTGAAAATGTTGAAACTTGGCATGGTATCATCATTTAACGCGCATAGCATGTGCGAAAGAGTAGAGAGGGTCATGGCAAAAACTGGACGCACTTCGTGTACAAACTGGACAAACTCTTTCGAAGTATCAGGGTTTCAGACGAGAACTCATCTGTTACACGGGCACTTCAATGTTTTTGAAACTTATTTGAACTCCAGACTTCTTTCGTGTTCAGTATGCAGTATTCAAAGCGACGTCATCAATTTCCAACATGTTCTGACATCATTTGTTGTTTTTCGGTCATTTACCTAATTGTTTAGAGAGCTAAATGACCGTGAAATTGAAAAGCACTACAAAATGAACTCTGAAAATGTTGAAACTTGGCATGGTATCATCATTTCTCCCGCATAGCATGTGCGAAAGAGTAGAGAGGGTCACGGCCAAAACTGGATGCACTTCGTGTACAAACTCTTTCGGAGTATCAGGGTTTCGGAAGAGAACTCATCTGTTACACGGGCACTTCAATGTTTTTAAACTTATTTGAACTCCGGACTTATTTTGTGTTCAGTATGCAGCATTCAAAGCAACGTCATAAATTTCCAACATGTTTTGACATCATTTGTTGTTTTTCAATCATTTACCTAATTGTTTAGAGAGGTAAATGACCGTGAAATTGAAAATCACTACAAAATGAACTCTGAAAATGTTGAAACTTGGCATGGTATCATCATTTAACGCGCATAGCATGTGCGAAAGAGTAGAGAGGGTCATGGCTAAAACTGGACGCACTTCGTGTACAAACTGGACAAACTCTTTCGAAGTATCAGGATTTCAGACGAGAACTCATCTGTTACACGGGCACTTCAATGTTTTTGAAACTTATTTGAACTCCAGACTTCTTTCGTGTTCAGTATGCAGTATTCAAAGCGACGTCATCAATTTCCAACATGTTCTGACATCATTTGTTGTTTTTCGGTCATTTACCTAATTGTTTAGAGAGCTAAATGACCGTGAAATTGAAAATCACTACAAAATGAACTCTGAAAATGTTGAATGTTGGCATGGTATCATCATTTCACCAGCATAGCATGTGCAAAAGAGTATAGAGGGCCACGGCAAAAACTGGACGCACTTCGTGTACAAACTGGACAAACTCTTTCGGAGTATCAGGGTTTCGGACGAGAACTCATCTGTTACACGGGCACTTCAATGTTTTTTAAACTTATTTGAACTCCAGACTTATTTTTTGTTCAGTATGCAGCATTCCAAGTGACGTCATCAATTTCCAACATGTTCTGACATCATTTGTTGTTTTTTGGTCATTTACCTAATTATTTAGAGAGCTAAATGACCGTGAAATTGAAAATCACTACAAAATGAACTCTGAAAATGTTGAAACTTGGCATGGTATCATCATTTAACCCGCATAGCGCGTGCGAAAGAGTAGAGAGGGTCACAGCAAAAACTGGACGCACTTCATGTACAAACTAAACAAACTCTTTCGGAGTATCAGAGTTTCGGACGAGAACTCATCTGTTACACGGGCACTTCAATGCTTTTTAAACTTATTTGAACTCTGGACTTCTCTTGTGTTCAGTATGCAGCATTCAAAGCGGTGTCATCAATTTCCAACATGTTCTGACATCATTTGTTGTTTTTCGGTTATTTACCTAATTGTTTAGAGAGCTAAATGACCGTGAAATTGAAAAGCACTACAAAATGAACTCTGATAATGTTGAAAGTTGGCATGGTATCATCATTTCACCAGCATAGCATGTGCGAAAGAGTAGAGAGGGTCACGGCAAAAACTGGACGACTTCGTGTACAAACTGTACAAACTCTTTCGGAGTATCAGGGTTTCGGACGAGAACTCATCTGTTACACGGGCACTTCAATGTTTTTTAAACTTATTTGAACTCCGGACTTATTTTGTGTTTAGTATGCAGCATTAAAAGCGACGTCATCAATTTCCAACATGTTCTGACATGATTTGTTGTTTTTCGGTCATTTACCCAATTGTTTAGAGAGCTAAATGACCGTGAAATTGAAAATCACTACAAAATGAACTCTGAAAATGT
>NW_025229708.1:818-1465 GCF_018294505.1 Triticum aestivum | reverse complement strand
CACTTCGTGTACAAACTGGACAAACTCTTTCGGAGTATCAGGGTTTCTGACGAGAACTCATCTGTTACACGAGCACTTCAATGTTATTTAAACTTATTTGAACTCCGGACTTCTTTTGTGTTTAGTATGCAGCATTCAAAGTGAAGTCATCAATTTCCAACATGTTCTGACATCATTTGATGTTTTTCGGTCATTTACCTAATTGTTTATAGAGCTAAATGACCATGAAATTGAAAATCACTGCAAAATGAATTCTAGAAATGTTGAAACTTGGCATGGTATCATCATTTCACCCGCATAGCATGTGCAAAAGAGTAGAGAGGGTCACGGCAAAAACTGGACGCACTTCGTGTACAAACTGGACAAACTCTTTCGGAGTATCAGGGTTTTGGACGAGAACTCATCTGTTACACGGGCACTTCAATGTTTTTTAAACTTATTTGAACTCCGGACTTCTTTTGTGTTCAGTATGCTGCATTCAAAGCGATGTCATCAATTTCCAACATGTTCTGACATCATTTGTTGTTTTTCGGTCATTTACCTAATTGTTTAGAGAGCTAAATGATCGTGAAATTGAAAATCACTACAAAATGAATTCTGAAAATGTTGAAACTTAGCATGGTATCATCATTTCACCCGCATAGCAT
>NW_025229708.1:0-527 GCF_018294505.1 Triticum aestivum | reverse complement strand
TCATCTGTTACACGGGCACTTCAATGTTTTTTAAACTTATTTGAACTCCGGACTTCTTTTGTGTTCAGTATGCAGCATTCAAAGCAACGTCATCAATTTCCAACATGTTCTGACATCATTTGTTGTTTTTCGGTCATTTACCTAATTGTTTAGAGAGCTAAATGACCATGAAATTGAAAATCACTACAAAATGAATTTCGAAAATGTTGAAACTTGGCATGGTATCATCATTTCACCCGCATAGCATGTGCGAAAGAGTAGAGAGGGTCACGGCAAAAACTGGATGCACTTCGTGTACAAACTGGACAAACTCTTTCGGAGTATCAGGGTTTCGTACGAGAACTCATTTGTTACATGGGCACTTCAATGTTTTTTAAACTAATTTGAACTCTGGACTTCTTTTGTGTTCAGTATGCAGCATTCAAAGCGACGTCATCAATTTCCAACATGTTCTGACATCATTTATTATTTTTCGGTCATTTACCTAATTGTTTAGAGAGCTAAATGACCGTGAAATTGAAAATCAC
>NW_025229707.1:0-19938 GCF_018294505.1 Triticum aestivum | reverse complement strand
GTCGGTGAGGTGCGGGGAGTAGCTAGTTAGGTGCTACGTGACGCGGTGAGCATGATGGACACCGTGGAGTGGCCGGAAGATGACCGGGAGCACGTCGGCGACGAGCTCCGCGGCGGTGGGTGCGGTTGAGCTTCGGGAGGTCGCTACATGGCTTGGGAGCAAGAAAGAAGGGAGAGGAAGATGGCTAAGCTCACGGGGAGTTCGACGAAGCCCTTGGTGCGGTCGGGGACGGACCGGAGCGACGACGGCGTTGAAGGGGATCCCCGGCGACGGCGGTTCGGTCGAGGTCGATGCGGTGGGCTCGGGCCTTGCGAGCGCTCGGGGCTCGGCTAGCTCGATGAAGTGGACGGCGGCGGAGCTCCTGGACACGGCGGCACGGCGTGGGGTTGACGGAGGGCGTGGCTACGGCGAGGGGGTGGCGGCGATGGCGTCGGCCATGGCGGGGGAGCGCGAGAGAGAGGGGTTGGGGGAGAATGGAGGTGTCCTACGGGTTCACGGCGCTGCGTGGAGCTCATCCATCCAGCGCCGAGGCGAGGAGGTGGAGCAGGGCGGCAGCCAGCTGCGTGGCGCGCGCTGCGGTCGCCGTCGGGCACCTGCCTGCCTGCCTGGCCGGCAAGCAGCTCGCTGGAGCGGCGCTGGGCTGGGCCGGCAGGTGGGCCGGGTGCTGGCGCCAGGTAAGTTTTTCTATTTTTTTTTCTGTTTTCTGATTTTTTAATACTTCTGCAACTTTGGTTGAATTATTAAAAATACTTAGGCAACTCCTAAAATCACCAAACTACTCCTGGTCCATAGTTGGATTATTTCCAACATGAAACATTTTAGTTTGGAGATATTTGAGCATCTGAATATTTTACATAATTTTAAATGCCCAAATTCAAATATCTATGATTTAATTCAAAGACCCTAGGATGACCTAGGAAAATGTGCATCACTTTTGGCAGGGGTTCTGAACCAGGACAAAAATGATGGGCATTTTAGAAGGGCATTTCAGGTTCATTGAAAAAGTTTTTAGTAAACCCTAGTTGGTTTCAGAGGGGGCTGGGGGTTCTGTCATCCCCATTTCAGATTTCTGATGAAAGAATAAACATGATGCAACACTCTAATGCATAACTAGCTAGGGTGTCACAAACTCCACCATACTCTTATCAATATCAGAAATATGCAAATTCCAGGGAAGCAACAAGAACATCGGGTAACAGATTTCATCTGTCACCCGCATAAATAATTTTCAGCAATAGATCTCATCTACTACCTAATTATATTATGCAATACCCATACATCTCTATGTATTCTAGATCGCAACTTGCATCTATGCATAGCACGACTCATGATGCCACTGTAGGGTAGTAGAAAACAAAAATTTTCCAACCTATGCACCAGCCTAGGACCACTATGGAGATTGCATACAAGGTTTGATCTTTTTTGTTACCAACTCATAGCGCAGCGGGAAGTAGAGTTGATGACGATCGGCGGTGCAGATCCCCGCAACTAGGATTTACAACCTCCCAACCGCGAGGATGTATACCCTCATCTGCTCCTCAGACAGCCCTCCGGGAGATGGTCGAACAGCCCCTCGGACGGTGTCGCAGACAGCCCTTCGGTAGGACCTTTGAAACTCGAACGATCACTCGGACAACCCTTCGGTAGGACCTTCGAAACCCGGACGGTCACACGGACAGTCCTTCGGGAGGCACTCACGAACTAAGACCGAAACTACGATCTCTCTACAGAGTTGCACACATACGGTGTCATCTATCCGGCAGGGCTTCGCCGTCCAGAACTAGTTCCTGCCGGAACCCAGACAACCTTTCGGCTCTACGAAACTATTTCGCTGGGAGGGAGAGAGATGCCAGATCATGCATGGCACTTGTATATGAGAAAGATTTATTCCTTTAGGCAGCCCCCTCCACCCCTATTTATAGGCCAGGCCCAAGGATGGCTTCTCCAAGAATCCGAGGGGATAATACCAAAAGGCCCTCAAGGTGGCTTCTCTAAGAAGACAAGCAAAAAGCACTTTCACTATTCATGACGACATTTTTCAGCGTCCGTTTGAACTGAAAATATTTATGTGGGCTCAGAACATTTCCAGTACCCACTGAAATAATTGTCAACGCGTTCTGAAACAATTTCGGTTTAGTGATTTTCATCTGCGCAAAGCAAACAAGAATGCATTTTTACTATTCATGAAGACAATTTTCCGCCTCCATTAAATCCGAAAATATTTCTGTGGGTCTTAGAATAATTCCAGTACCCACTAAAATGATTTTGGATTTGTTCCGAAACAATTTCAGGTTAGTGAATTTCATCTGCAAAAAACATCTGAAGTGGTTCCGACAGCTCCGGAGCATATCCGGTTATTATCCCAGAAAATTCCAGAAAGCTTCCAGAATGATTCTGGCACCCTCCAAGAATTATCAGGCATGTGCCAAAACCAATTTGACTTAACGGTATCCCCTGAAACAACTTTTCAGTTTCACCGAAACTCATCCGATGACCTCTCTCTGCATAACCTTTTCCGCTGTCCGAAACTTTTCCGGTGTCCGAAACTTTTTCGGTGATTTTCTCTCAGACTCCCTGTCTAGTATTCAACAGATAGATGACCCTTAAGCATGTGACCTTATAGGTTCGGTGAAGTATAGACATGACCAGAACCCTTTCCGATCAATGATCAACATCGGAGCCGTGGACACCCATATTGACCCCTATATCCACACGAATGAATATTCGAGTGAACCTCCAGTTGCCATGTGCTATTCCTGTTGCTTCGCGATATGTTACAAATACCCCAGGTGAGACATGTTGGCATTCCCGTGGATCAACAACTTGTCCACTATGCTAGTTACCTCGTTACCGATATTGTTCTCTTTTCTCGTTACCGTGTTCCGGCATCCCCATGATCAAATCACAGAGTGTCTGGCCAGACGATGATGGATATCGTAATACCGAGAGGGACCAGATATATCTCTCCATCATCGGAGGAGCAAATCCCAATCTTGAGCTATTAAGTTACTTGACATACTTTTCCATGAACCTGTAAGCTGCCGTAATAGCCACCCATTTACGGATGACGTTTAACAAACCCCAAAGTTCATGAAGCAAGCATGAAGAAACTCGATACTCTCATGGTCTAAGGAATCATGCAAACGTTAACCATCTCTGTGTTATCAACCATAAATTTATGACGAATGAATCTCATAGCATAACATCAATCCGGGTCGATTCAACACAAATGTTCTCTTAACATTTTTACCTCAAAGTTGCTGGCATATACATGCCCATGATTGGTAAAACATAATCATCATGCAACTCTTGAGCTAGTCTTAGAGGCATGACTAGGAATACATTTTACCGTTTATTATTCCACACGTGCACATGGGTTTTCCCCAGAGCCTTTATGGATATACGGGCTCGTGAACCACATCAGGATTACCATGGAACATAAACATAATTATGAACATGGAGATAAATAATAGCATTTATTATTGCCTCTAGGGCATATCTCCTACAACTACATCACATCACCGCAATAGAGGCCGACGAGCGTTGCATGAAAGCACCGACAACAACCTGGCACGCGCCACACTGTTGTGTCGCTTTCTCTCTACGGCATCGCAACCACTGCATTTCAACTCCGGCGTCGATGACGACGGTGGCATGGCAGCTCCGGCAGCCGCTGCATAGGATCTCCGGCGGCTTCGTGGCCACTGCATCGCAGCTTCAGTGCATCGACATCAACGCTCGCTACATAGCAGCTCCCACGGCTTAGCGGCCAGTGCATGCTAGCTTCGACGCATCAGGCTCGACGACCGCTGCATAGTAGCTCCGGCGACTTCACTGCAGCTGCATCGCACCTCCAGAGGCGTCGACGACCATTGCGTCGCAGCTCCGGTGGCATCAACAACTGTTGCATCGCAACACAACCTCCAGAATGTGCATTCTCGATTGGAGGATCGTAGGGGTGCTTGAGCCGCATCGCTCATGGCGGAGAGTGAGCAAATATGTGCGGAGCGAAGAAGTAGAAAGAAGGGATCGCGACATTTGAAAGAAAGAAAAATGGGTGGCTCACGACTCATGCTGGAGATAAGGATGGGTGGTTCACGGCATTAGACAACGGGAAGACCTAGCAAGGTGAATGCGTTGATGCATCCTGAACGTGGGACGACAGAAGATGGCAGCAACGAATTCCAGAGTGTGCACATGCGGTGCACACTGAGGGTCTCCTAGACCAGCTGGTGCTCTCTGCTCACTGTTGGATGGCATGGTGAGGTCAGCGTATTAGCTGGTGTGCGCTTCGTGCAAGGTCAGGACACAAAATCAAGCTTGTAGGTGTAGCAACAGAGGTCGCGAGAAAGGTCGCTTTGGTTGATCCATATATTTATTTTTTCTAATTTTGTTTAATAATATACTCCCTCAGTCCCATAATATAAGAATGTTTTTGACACTAGTGTAGTGTCAAAAACATTCTTATATTATGGGACGGATGGGGTAATAAAGATGGTTATGTGCATACTTGGATGAAAAGAACAGGGGTCAAAACCTCATTTTTGGAAGGAAAAATCTAATGTGGCAACAAGACATGTTAGTAGAACCGTCCAGTTCTAGCCCCCTTAGCTTTATGAGCTTTTTGACGTTCTCATCCAATTCCTGTAGCCCTGCGTATCCACGTATGACCAAAATCTGGAGGTATCTGAGCTCACCCAACCATTGAGGTAATTATTCATGTTCATTATCCATTAGGCTTAGAAGTTTGAGGGAAGAGAGATGTCGGAAGGTCTCAGGTGTGCCGCTCAGATCACCACACAATTCGATAATTAATTCAATGAGGCCAGTAAGGCGTCGTGTGGCTGCACCAGAAGTTCTATTCCAAGGCTGCTCAGAGGATTTAGAGTTTCTAGTAATCGTCAAATGTGCATCACCAAGATACATTAATACTCCCTCCATATTCCCTTATACAAGGCCACTTCATATTCTTATATCTATTTTGACTATTGATTTTACCAACAAATATTGAGTTATATGCCTGAAAAGTACGTCATTGTATGCACATTTCGAAGAACTTTCCGATGACATATTTTTTATTAATACAATATATATTTTGTTGACCAAAATTACAAGTCAAAGTTTGAGAAGAAAACGAAGTGACCTTGTATGTCCAGTACTTGAAATTTGTGCGGTGGTGCCCGTCAGCATGGGCATTCCAGCGACCAGCATTCACATGCTACCTAGCACGTACCTCTCCTTCTCCTTGACCTCCGCCGCCGCGGCGCCTACCATGTGTCTCGGAATACCCCTACCACCCTCCATGTCGTCGCATTAGACATGCCCCACCCATCGGCAAAGACGACAGTGAAGGGGGCATCGGATCGAAGCCCCTCGTGAGGCATAGTCTCCTCTGGGGCTGCCGGACCGTTGCCCCGTCGGACATCAGGGGTTGGGGATACGCAGACAGGGCGTGTACCGCATCCGAGGGATGTTCTGTTGCTAACTAGGAAAGTTGGCTGGCCACGTCAATTGATGATGGATTTTATCTGGTTATTATTTGTGCACCGGTTCTTTGTGGGATTAAAAAAAATCGGTGGAGAGGTGGGAGGCGTACGTGGGAGGTGGGGGTTGTCCTTCCATCGATGGGAGGACGAACTAAGGATGTATGAACATCCTGTCTAGGAGTAGAGATTATCAGGACTCAATTATCCCGATAGCATTTAGTGAGTAGAAAAAAGCTTGGTGGGGACGAGCGGAGCAAAGGTTGAGTCGCCTTTGGTAGCTGCTTTCTTGGGTTCCCACTGGTGTCCCGTGGAAACAACTTTACAGCATGCGAATATGTGGTCTTGTCATCACTGCTCAGCTTCCAGCTAGCAGCTGCCGGAAAGGAATGAATTGACAATGCTAAAGCTGCACGAGAGCGTTCATCGTGCATGCGCGTGCACGGTTCCGTGTGAATTGTGATATGGTGCATTGGCGTATCTGCTTGTTTTGGCCGGTCTCCTCGAAAATTAGAAGTAACGTTGCTACGTGAAATGAGTAGATGGAATGCACCTGTGACCTACTATTGCGTTGCCTATCCAAGCAAACATGAGCCTAGTTCAAGTCATGACTCGGTGCGTTTTTCTTTTGATTTCTTGACCCGGTTCAAGTCAAGCACAAAAGACCGAGATGCAGCGCATGGCTGCATGCACGTAAATGAAACTAATGCATGCATGCATTTAAAATTGCCGAGGACAGCAAACGACCGAACATGCAAACGAGGTAACGGGTGTAGCACGCAAAAGCAGTCAGGTTCCCTCCCACGCTACATGGCGCATCCGGGTTTACGAGCGTGACAGGGCTGCTTCCTTTAGCTTTCACTAGTAAAAATGCACGTGCGTTGCAATGGAAAAAATACAAAAATGTATGCATCCTAGTCTAATAGGCATGACTCTAGGATACATCCCCCACTCTCAGTTCCATGACCTCTATTTGAACAAAAAGTCCTATCTGTGTCACCACCTATCCTTGTTTTTGACTTTACCGATTGTGGACGGGTTGTTCATCTAGTTGCATCACGTCTAGACATTGTCAGTGCAAGGGATGAGCTGGACCACCTCACGTCATATTTGTCGCTGGACCTCGCATAGCAGAAGGGAATGTTTCAACTAATCTCTCGAGCGGGAGATGAGGGCCCACTCCATGAGTCCCTCTCCGCATGTGTTTCATCCCTCATACTCTATCGCTCTACACATGTCTCATCATGCCTCCTTCACACCACGCATGCTTGCACTAATATATTATTAAACAAAAACATATTAAATGACTATTAATAATAGAGTTGAGAAAATAACACTAACGTAGTAAAATGGCAGCCCAATAGATCATTCATAGGAAATTATTCACAGCAACAGAAATTTCATGATTCTTAAATAGCTAACATTTCTATCGATTAAAATAATTCTGGTTTTTGGACCCTTAAATCAACCACAAAAAAAGTGCTTACCAGACATGCAAACTTTAGTGTTTCTAAGCTTGAAGTGGCGCAAGATTGGTAGCATTTGTTGGCCAACCATGCGCTGGTACCCCTTAGAAAATGTACCTTTGCAAAGAACAGGTACAAAACAGTGATGAATTAGCAAACTAAAGCTGGCGGAATGGGATCTCCCCTTGTACTCGACAAGAGAAACACTAAGCGCCATTGGTAAAAATATTAATCAATGTATGTGTCAGATCCACTCACCTTTCTCTGCTCTTCCAGTGAGCAAAAAGGCCCGTGCAATTGTTTCAGAGAAACAAATTTACAACCTTCAAACCGAGCCATTGAGAATATAAAACATATAATGATTATTAATAATGTAGTCCCACCTAATTCTCCTATACATATCATGTTAAACTAAGTGATGGTATACGTATGCAAACATATAACTGATAAATTTCACCAGCAAATAATGATATAGTCTCACATTTAACAAAATGGTAAAAAATAGCATAAATCATGGCTGATAACAATATAATAAATTCTTGTTAGTGATAGTTTGACTCCCGACACAAGAAGGCGTTGTAGCAACATAATAAAGACAAATCCCTCGGAAGACTATTTCTGAAAACAAATTACATACTATGCACAAGCGTATGGAAAAGGATCACTTAACATTGTCAGCTAGTAAAAATGCATGCGGAGGAAGATCTGAAAAAATAAGTCAATTATTTGAAAGAACTTTCCCATGTTTTTTAATAAATGAGAACAATCATCGTGACATATTAGAACTTATTCAGGACATCTTCTTCTTTTACTGAAGGAAGTAGTATGTTCCAGCCAAATTGTCAAATTACTGCTCGGTTCCTTGTTAAAATCCTATCCATCAAAATTTATCCCGCAACAATATCTACCACTTGTAGTTATTAAATGGTTAAAAAGCAGCTTGGCTAAGCCGTATGCTGGTCTTTGTACCAAGCATATAGTGGAGTACATGAAATCTGTCGTCAGTGTCAATGTTCAAAGTCGAGATTGGGTCACCGGTCATGCACTGCCTCTGATCCCGAACACGGCGAGGATAAGCAGGCCAACCACAAAGTCTGCAGTGGTGGCCATCAGGGCGACGATCGGGTTACCCGTGGTGCGGCGCCAAGCTACAGAACACGCCCATGACCTTGCCGCCTCCAGTGAAGAGGGGCCGTCAGTAGTCGCTTGTAGGGTATAGACGTGTTTGTGGCAGGGGATCACCTCGGGAGGCGTTGGTCCGATTAGGTACGTGCCCCGCTCACCGCTTAAACCTACATGAAAAATTTGTTGCCAACCTACAAGTTTTCAAGACTGAACCTTCACACCAAAACATCGTGAATTGAGCAGGAGTACTAAACAGGGTGATCATCACACCTTCATGCAACAACTTGGTGCAGATTGGTACCCACCACTTGGGTACGTACCAGTACCATTGACTGCCAACCTTTGGGAGAAGCACTCGTTCCCGTCAGTGACACAATGGCGGTCGGGGCTGCACCTAAAGCACCGATACTAAGGGAAACTGGACGGGAGGAAGATGAGCCATACCTGCAGAGCTTGATGAGTCGCTTGCCGGTTCTGTTCTTCAGGGACCGTGGCCGATCCAAAATTTCAGCTGCCATCGCCGCCTTCCTTTTGTTCGTGAGGGAGATTCTGCAATCGACATGACAGGCAGGCCGGGTCACCTGGCCAGAGGCTAGTGGTGGTTCTGGAACCACAGTCGATGGTGGACGCATGCCCTACCTTGGCACTCTCTTCCTCTGCTCCGACGCCAGACTCGGCGTCTCTTCCTCTGCTCTGAGGCCCAGACTTGATGTATCTTTTTGCTGCGAAGCCCAGACTCGCCTACAACCACGTCTCAACGACAATGGACGAACTTCCGGGGAAGTCGGCAGGGGTAAGATACTTGTAGACTTGCAAATTTGCGATGCAATTTAGCTTTTTATAGCACGAATTCTTTGTGGAATCCGTATGGGGACATCCATGAATACGTATTGTAGTAGTTTTCCTACCCGGATTCGATCCAAAATGGATACGGCACACGGCGCTGGAGAAAAGGGAGCGAGAGGCGGCGGCGGCGCACGCAATACGTCGTACGTCCTCTCCTCAACCGAGAGTAAGTTTTGGCAACATATCTTTCGTTTTGGCAACCAAAAATTAGTAATAAGGGCTGACGAGCTTTTATTATTTTGGTTTCCTTTACACGTATGGGTCGGGCGGCCGGTTTCCCTTACTTTTAGTTTCCTTTAGACACGTACGTCTCTGGTTTCATATGTTCGTTAAACCGAACCAAACCCAAGACAGCTTTTATTATTTTTGGTTTCCTTTACACGTATGGGTCGGGCGTCCGGTTCGCTTACCTTAGTTTCCTTTACACACGTACGTTTCTGGTTTCCTATGTTCGTTAAACCGAACCAAACCCAAGACATACCTTACATCAATAAAAAAAACTCAAAACGGGACAAACTAAGCGGAACCAAACCAAAAATATCAAGTCCCTTTAGTAGTAGGTATAGATACCTTTCGGTCTAACGAGCGTCTCATCTCTACATACGTTCATGCATAACATAACATAACCGCCATAACATCAAGCTGCGGCTGTCGGACGCGCCGGAGCTGTGGCTGTAGGGGTCGCAGGAGACGCTACAACGAGGCGCCGGCTGTTGACGGGGCGCTGTTGTGGACTTCTAGCTCTTTTGGCTCCGGCTGGAGCGGTGAGATGGGGGCGGGCCATCATCGGAGAGGCGGTCGCCACCACGGCGGCCTTTGCCGCGGTTGGAGCTCGAGCTTCCACACGCAGTAACAAAAGCCGTCGGCTGGTTCTCTGTGATGACGCCTTCAAGGAGGAAGTGGTGTCAAGGACACACCATGTTATCCGAACCGGCCAGACCGGTCATAGGTTTTCACTCGGAAGCTACGAAACAAGGCTGTTAGGGTGCTCACTCTGGATCTTCCTACTCCTTGTAAAACCATTATTAGGTGGACCTCTTTGTCTGACCTTTCGGACCTCGCCTCCTTCTAGCCAACCTCGCCACTGGCCCTTCCGACCATCCCATCTCCCGTTTATTTGCACATATTCTGCAGGGGACAAAGAGGAAACGAAAACAATGTGGAGTAGCCGTGATGTAGTTTAGTCAAACACTCAAACTTGGGTGGAGGTGGTGTTCATACGAACAATGAGTTGAGAGACTTGAGGTTGTGACGAACACATCACATGCCAAATTATAGTAGGTACTGGTAGGCAATCTAAATGTGACAAACACTTCACATGCCAAATTAATCAACACGTCTAACTAATATGGGAGAAAGAAAATGCGACGAAGCACTGCTGTCCCCTGCATACAAGAGTTCACACCAGGTTATGTACACCTGACACCCAGGAATAACCATCAATTGGTTAAGGCATCTCTCGCTTGAGCAGAAGAAACAACTCCATGGACCATGGTACCCAGCAGCCTATTCATCCTGGCCGTCGCCATGGTCGTTACTGGCGGAGCACTTGTCGACCAGCTGGACGTAGGCACGTAGCCCCTGGCGCACCATTGGTGATGGAGGCGGGCATGAAAGTGCTGGTAATCCTCGCTGCCAAAAAAATTCTCACGGACAAGGAGTTGCATCATGAGGTCGTCGGGAAGTCGGCGCCTGCCACCACCGCTGCCGCTGGAGCGACCCCCCTTCTCATCAGCGGTGGTCGTGATCCCGGTGAACTCCGTCCCCAGCGTGGCGCGGCTTTGGTCTCCATCGATCAACACACGAACCAAGCCCTAGGCTAGCCTGCCTCAGGACCCAGCTGCTTTTATTCTTGTCCCCGAGATTCGGAATCGTAGGAGTCCACCTCTGTGGACCGGGCTCCCACTGGGCTAGGCTCTTCTCTATCTCTTCCAAATGGCAGCTTTTGTTTAAAAAAAACGCATGTGTGCAGGGAGTTATTACACTAGTAGAAAAAGTACTTAATATTCAGCCCTTTAGTCCCGGTTTGTAAATTAACCGGCACTAATGTGACCATTAGCGCCGGTTCGAACGGCTATGCATTAGTTCCGGTTTGTGTTGAACCTTTAGTACCGGTTCCTGTCACAAACCGGTACTAAAGGGGTGGTGGCAGGCTGGCGTCAGGCCGGGGGCCCATGAGTCCCTTTAGTCCTGGTTTGTGACACAAACCGGGACTGAAGGTCTAACATATAGTGCCGGTTTATGTCACAAACTGGGACAAAATGGGTCTAACCTTTAGTCCCGGTTGGAGACACGAACCGAAACTAAAGGGCAATTTTCAAACACTACCCCCCTTCCCCCTGAGTATCGCCATTTCAGTTTTGTAAAAAACAAATGAAAATGATAAACACTTCAAAAATTAAAATCTTCGAGATGTAGTTATGTTACTACATCTACTACTTAGGAAAATTAAAAAACTTAAATTTGAACATGTTTTGCAAAAAAGTGTTATGAAAAAGTAAAACGGCCATATCTTTTGCATACGATGTCGAAAAAAAATGTATAATATATCAAAAAAACCAGCACTAAAATCCGCATCGGATGGAGACTGCCTACAGCCTGTTTGCAAAATTTTAGAATCCTCAAATTCTCAAAGGAAAAAAAGATATGCTCAAATTTCTTTTTTTTTAATTTGGGTTGAATCCGGTCAAGTTGTGGTCACACTAATTATTCAAGAAATATTAGTGTTAATAAATAGTTATTTTAGGTTTTTTTTTACTTTTGGTCAAATTGTGGTCAAACTTCTTATTCAAGATATATTTCTGTTACTAAATAATAATTATTTTTTAGAATAAGAGTTTCAAACTCAAACGGTGAAACATGTGACTTCATGCTCAAGCTAAATTCCCGAGGGTTAATAGGATTGACTGCTTATTATTGTTAGGTAAACAACAAGTGTACACTTAGAAACTAGGGGGAATAGAACTCAGAAGTTAAGCGTGCTCAGGCTGGAGTAGTGAGAGGATGGGTGACCGACCAGGAAGTTAGACGATTTGAAATGATGAGGGGTAATTAGAGCAATGATGAGTGGTGATTAGAGACTAAATCGTCAAATAATTTAGAAAATTGAAAATCAGAAGATTTTTTTTTAAAAAACCAAACCTTTAGTACCGGTTGGTGTTACCAACCGGTACTAAAGGTCCCCCAGACCACTGCGCTGGCTCATGCCACGTGGTGGGCCTTTGGCCAGTCCCCACCCTTTAGTGCCGGTTACAGAACCGGCACTAAACGGCCTTACGAATCAGAGCTATAGCCCGGTTCTGCACTAGTGTTATCCTAAGAAAAGGAATTAATATTTTGTAACCCCTTACGTGGCTAAATAAAACAAGAAACTTGTAAACTTTATTTATCACAGTACATGCTCAAACAGTTACCCCTATGAACGCGCGCGCAAACACACCCTACCCCTATGAGCACCTTGGAGAGACTGAGCCAACATATCATCTTGAGATTTTATGAAGTCACCGTAGGAGCCTCGCAGTCGACGAGAACGTCTTCTCCCAGTGAATAGGGTTCGGCTCATCTGCAGTCATGTTATTACTGCACCGGTACAGTTGCTTGCACAATCTACCGTTTAATCTAATCGGAAGGCTCTCATTTCTTCTCATCTGTCCCTGTCAAAGCATCGTCTTCTTCCTTCCGCCGACCCCGCCTCCGACCCTCCACCTCCTTGATCAGCTTATCGTGCACACAAGTGCTGCTCCCGCCGGCCGCCAAGCCCGCCTTCGTCCACGCCAGCACCGGTGGCTACAACATCCGGAGCTGCTTACTTATCAACGGCGTGCAGCAGCTGCCTCATGGAGCTCTCGCCGTCTGCTGCAGCAGCTAGCTGCGCTAATTATTACGCCATAATGGCTAAGTACAAAGCTGATACAACATCATAGAGATCCGAATGCCTGACTGTATCTGTAAGTACAGCGTGCAGGCATATGTTTACCCCTAGAAAATCAGAGGAGGACGTAGTACTACATAACTCGTCGAGTTCTTTGATTCGTTCGGTGGTCGGTGAGTGTCGGTGGACAGCAAGAACGGCCGTACCACTAGTGTAAGGTTGCCCTTCTGCTGGTCGAGGACGGAGGCTTGCTTTTTAGAGCCGGGGAGAAGGAGACCGCGACAGCCAGCGCCACGAGCAGCAGGGCGACCTGGAGGCTCCTCCCGCCGATTTCTACGAGGAACACGACGACGGCGATATTCCGGAGCAGCACGAGCGACCTCGACTTGCAGGAAAGTATCAGCCGGACGAGGGGACAAGCACGCCTAGGACGCCACACTTACCTTGAACGACTCAATCAACCAGTGCCATGCCCTCCACGGTTGGTGCCCCAAGAAATACTGGCCGCATCAGGCCTCCGATGGCGACCGACGAGGACGAAGCAGTGCGGCTCACGCTAATAGGTTTTCCTTTCCATTTATTAACAAGATTTTGGAGGAGGAAGGAGAACCATCAGATTATAATGGATGGTAGATATTAAAGCTACAGTACCCGTACAGTGATAGTTCAACTGCAGAGGAGCCGAACCCCAGTGAATACGCATCGCCGGAAGTTCTGAAATAAATACAAGATAAATGCGAGCATAAGAACTTGAACCGAGGTGGGCATAGGATGCGACTGTCCATGTAACTATTAAACCACAGGATGATCCGCAAGAAACGTATAACCTTAACAACATGCAATCAGTAAAATAAAGAGGTTTAGCATGTATGTATGACTAAACCAATAATTTTTTGAGGGAATGATGATGAAATAATATTAATAGTCCGATGTCGTGGCCTGTGAATCTGGCCATGTGGCGCTACAAGTTTCTCTTCAAGAAGCACCTTGAGGAGTGCTTTGACAAGTATCTCAGCTCGAAGATGTGGAGGCTGGTAAGGCGAAGATCATGGCGGGCGCATTCCTGTCGGACGAGATCGTCGCGGCTGCCTACCATGAGAACGACAAAGTGTCTGACCTGCTATCATGCCGCATGGTGGACGACCTCCACTCCAATGGTTCCCTTCGCAACTGCATCTCGGTCTGAGACATGTCGGGAGCTTCAATGACACCCGCATGGACGTCTGCATCATATAAGGACTTGTACTATGATCTTTATGGTATAAACGAGAAACGTACTATCAGGCCAAAAAACCAGTGTACCCAACTTAAAAAAAAATGAACTTCTGAGGCAGCCGAAGAGTGCACGTTGGTAATAGCATCGGACTCCAATCAAGTTATAAATGGCATATAGAAAAACAACGGTGGTGTTTATGAAGCAATCATCAGTGAAATTAGACATAGAGCTTCTTTTTATAAACTGTAATTTAATGTTTGAGGGTAGAGCCTCTAATGGTCACCCCTTTTTCCACGTAGACAAGGTAGCCTTTTATTGCTTGTTGATAATTATATTTATAATTACAACAGAGCAAGGAGGCAAATGATTCACAAAAATTAAAGTGCAAGAGCTGAATGCACCTTCCTGGTGCTTACATATAGTAGCTTAAAAGTTACTAACTAGGAAGTGAAGTCGGCCTGCACTGGTGGCGGCACGTGGTAGTGAGGTGGCACGTAATACAGCGGTGGTGTCGCTGGCGGGGGACAGTGGCGAGGATGGGCTTGCACTGGTGGCAGCGACATGGACGAGGACTTCAGGCTTGATGGTAAGGGGTCCGCCGGGATTGGTGGAGAGAAACTTCCTACTTTGCCTTCTGTCCTCGCGGAATTCATGCCACCTGCTGAATAAGCGGAGTTTATTGGACATGCAGCAGCAACGCTACCATCGCCGTCACGACGAACTGTCTCGCCATGTTTGTTAGGTGCGAGCAACCAGCCCACTGTTGCAGGATGATCAATCTGGATCTCCTAACGGCCTTCTATATATCATAGAGGTTGACGCATGCGTATCAAGTCAATTAGTAATATAATTATGAATCGAACGATTGAGCTTGATTGGGTTGGATTTGAGTAATAATTTCCCTCCTGATTTTTGATTCCTTCATCGTTCAGATTTGCCAATCGTCAGACAGATCAGCGCAATCATATTTATTCGTTAGTACATTTAGATCCATTTGTTACGGCTACACATGGAAGGGGGTAATGTGCCGAACATTTAGGCTCAGCCTGTGGACACTCCACTAATGCACCGTGCTAAAATCCTTTTTCCGGATCTCCTTCTCCAAAACCTGAATAAAATTTTATATTTTGAAAGATATTAGCTTCAATCACTTCATATAAAAATAGTGAAAATTTTTAAAATGGACGAAAAAGGGCATAATATAAGGTTTTTAACCCACAACTTCACAAAATATACAGTGTGCTAACGAGTACGACACAGATCTAATTTATTTCATGAAATATTTTGGACTATTTTTTAGTGTCACGTTTTTCTGTGACCTGGCGATATTTTCAATATGAATCACACCAGTTAGAGGCATCAATCAAGTTAATTAGGAATAGAATAGTTTCCTTTTAGTCGAGCACGCTGCTAATGATAGGAATATACTATCTTATATCTTATTTTTACTAATCGGAAGCAACATATGAGACTCCATGTTAATCATAGAGATACAACAATAATAACATTTGAATTGGTTAATATACGATTAGTAGGATTAAAAGAAATCTAGAAGTTTCACATAGCAGTGTTATGATTGTCCCAAAATACAAACATAGCAGTCCTATTAGGTCACAGTACATAATGCACAACTTCCAAACGTCTGTCTTGATAGGTTACTGAGAGCAGACCAATAATTGTTGGTTAGAAACAACAACCCATTTAGGTCAAATTCCTGCTGTTTGTGCTCATCCCACACACAGCTGTAAAAATTCTTCAATTAATGGCCTAGGTACACATCAATGTCGTTGCCGGGTTTCTTAGGGACTTGGATAAGAACTTGCATCATAATGAACTTCCGCTTCATGCACAGCCAAGGAGGAAGTTTATAGATACATATAGTCACAGGTCAGGTGCTGTGATTGCTCTTCTGGTCCCCAAAAGGATTAATGCCATCCACGCTTAAATCAAACCATATGTTCCTTGCATCACTGCAAATTCCTCCCAGTACATTCTCTCGATTTTTCTCCACTTCGACTCGTCAATAGGTGCTCTCAACTTCTCGTCTTTCTTACGGTCCTCTCTGTGCCATCGCATCAACTTGGCATGCTCTTTGTTTCTGAACAAACGTTTCAACCATGGTATTATAGGAGCATACCACATCACTTTGGCAGGAACCCTCTTCCTGGGGCGCTTGCCATCAACATCACCAGGGTCATCTCGTCTGATCTTATACCACAATGCACCGCACACCGGGCATGCGTTCAAATCCTCGTACGCACCGCGGTAGAGGATGCAGTCATTAGAGTATGCATGTATCTTCTGCACCTCCAATCCTAAAGGGCATACAACCTTCTTTGTTGCGTACGTATTGTCGGGCAATTCTTTATCCTTTCAAAGCTTCTTCTTCAATATTTTCAAGAGCTTCTCAAATCCGTTGTCAGGTACACCATTCTCTGTCTTCCACTTCAGCAATTCCAGTGTGGTACCGAGCTTTGTATTGCCATCGTCGCAATTGGGGTACAACCCTTTTTTGTGATCCTCTAACATGCGATTGAACTTTAGATTCTCCTTTACACTTTTGCACTGTCTCTTTTCATAAACAATGATCTGGCGAAGATCATCATCGGGCACATCGTTTGGTCCTCTTGATCTTCAGCTTCCCCCGTTGCAGCATCTTCAGCTTCCCCCGTTGCAGCATCATCGTATTCAGGGGGCACATAGTTGTCATCATCTTCTTCTTCTTTACTGTCTTCCATCATAACCCCTCTTTCTCCGTGCTAGGTCCAAACATTTAGTGTGGCATGAAACACTTATAAAGAAGGTGGGTGTGAAGGGTTTTCGAGTCAGAGTAAGACCTTGTATTTTCCCACATATAGGGCATGGACAACACATAAAACCATTCTGCTTGTTTGCCTCAGCCACTGCGAGAAAATTATTCACGCCCTTAATGTGCTCGGAGGTGCGTCTGTCATCGTAAATCCATTGCCGGTTCATCTGCGTACATCATGAATAGATAAGTGACCAAATTAATAGAAGTTCATCATCACATTAAAACCAAAGTACATACATAGTTTTCATTGAACAACATATAGCTCTCCAGAGCATCTAATTAAACCAAACATTGAAACTATGTAAAATATTTCAATGCATCAACAAATGCGATCATAACCGCAACCAAGGTAACGATTGATCCAACGACATAATGATACCAAACCTCAGTATGAATGTCATATTTTCTAATCTTTCTAATCTTCAAGCGCATTGCATCCATCTTGATCTTGTGTTCATCGACGACATCCGCAACATGCAACTCCAATATCATCTTCTTCTCCTCAATTTTATTCAATTTTTCCTACAAGTAATTGTTTTCTTCTTCAACTAAATTTAACCTCTCGACAATAGGGTCGGTTGGAATTTCCGGTTCACATACCTCCTAGATAAAAAAAATATGTCACGTTGCTCGGCATAATTATCATAAACACTAAATTAATAGTTATAAAAGACAATATATATACCACATCTGAATCATAGACAGGACGAGGGCCGACGGAGGCGGATACCAAAACCATCGAACTATATAATAACAAACAATAATAAGTAACAAAACTACACAAGTATCTATCTAAATCATACAAGTAAGAACATTTTTCATTTAGAAAGAAGATAAGATCAAGGGGCTCACCATGATGGTGCCGGTGAAGAGATGCGCGGGCGATCAATAGCGGTGAGGACGGGGACGGGACAGGGCAGACCGCCAAACCTGGACAAATCTCGAGGAAAATGGAGCTTGAGCCTCGACAAGAGAATGCTTAAGTGTGGCTCGGGCATTTCATCGAACACCTCATGTGCATAGGATGTGAGCTAGAGCACCACAAAGGTCTCCAATGGCCGGCCAGAAAAACAGAGCAGTGGAGTGCTCTGCTCGCGGGCGAGGGGGTATATATAGGCATCTCATTGGTCCCATTTCATGGTTGGAACAAGGACGAAAGGACATCCTTTGGTCCCGATTGCAGCCAAGAACCGGGACCAATGTTTGTGGGCCTAGAGCGAGGCCCATTGGTCCCTGTTCGTGTTTGGAAACGGGACCAAAGGGGCCAGACACTAGTAGAAAGGGGGCAAAGGTCCAGGCCGGGTCAGCCCATTAGTCCCGGTTCAATCCAGAACCGGGACCCATGGAGGCATTGGACCCGGTTGGTGAGCCCCGGGGGCCGGCCGGGCCACATGGGCCATTGGTCCCGGTTCGCCTGGACCTTTTGGTCCCGGTTGGTGGGACGAACCGGGACCAATGGGCCTCTCTACTGGCCCACCACCATTGGTCCCGGTTGGTGGCTTGAACCGGGACCAAAGGCTACCCTTTAGTCCCGGTTCATGCCACCAACCGGGACCAATGAGGTGCCTATATATACCCCCTCGCGTGAGAGCAGAGCACACTGCTCTATTTTTTCTGGCCGCCGAGGGGGAGAGGGCTTGGTGGTGCTCTATCTCACCTCCTATGCACACTAGGTGTTTGATGGAATGCCCGAGCCACACTACTTAAGCTTTCTCCTCTCCAAGCCTGACCTCCAAGCTCCATTTTCCTCAATATTTGTCTAGGTTTAGCGGTCTGTCACCCCCCGTCCCCGTCTTCACCGCCATCGATCACCCGCCGATCTCATCGTCGACACCACCGTGGTGAGCCTCTTGTTCTTATCTTCTTTCTGAAAGGAAAAATATTCTTACTTGTATGTTTAGATAGATACTTGTATTATTTTCTTACTTTTATTATTGCATCTTATATAGTGCGATGGTTTTGGTATCCGCCCCCGTCAGCCCTCGTCCTATCTATGATTCGGATGTGGTATATATTATCTTTTCATAACTATTTGGTTCATTTATTGTTTATAACAATTATGCCGACTAATGTGACATAGATTTTATTTATCTAGGAGGTTGTTGAACCGGAAATTCCAATCGACCCTATTGTCGAGAGGTTAAATTTAGTTGAAGAAGAAAACAATTTCTTGAAGGAAAAAATAAGAAAAATTGAGGAGGAGAAGATGGTATTGGAGTTGCATGTTGCGGATGTCGTCGATGATCACAAGATCAAGATGGATGCAATGCACTTGAAGATTAGAAAGATAAGAAAATATGCCATTCATACCGAGGCTTGGTATCATTATGTCGTTGGATCAGTTGTTACCTTGGTTGCGATTATGATCGCATTTGTTTTCGCATTGAAATGTTTTACATAGTTTCAATGTATGGTTTAATTAGATGCTCTGCAAAGCTTTATGTTGTTAGATGAGAACTATGTATGTACTTTGGTTTTAATGTGATGTTGAACTTCTATTAATTTGATCACTTAATTATCTATTCATAATGTTCTGTAATGATTTTTGACACACTTAATTATATATAATGCAAGCGGATGAACCAACAATGGATGTACCGTGACAGACGCACCTCCGAGTATATTAAGGGCGTGCATGATTTTCTCGAAGTGGTTGAGGCAAACAAGCAGAATGGTTTTATGTGTTGTCCATGCCCTATATGTGGGAATACGAAGTCTTACTCTGACCGGAAAATCCTTCACACCCACCTGCTTTACAAGGGTTTCATGCCATACTATAATGTTTGGACGAGGCACGGAGAAATAGGGGTTATGATGAAAGACGGTGAAGAAGAAGAGTACGATGACAACTATGTGCCCCCTGAATACGGTGATGCTACTGAACATCAAGAGGAACTAGACGATGTGCACGATGATGCTGCAACGGGCGAAGCTGCTGAAGATCAAGAGGAACCAGACGATGTGCCCGATGATGATGATCTCCGCCGGGTCATTGTCAATGCAAGGACGCAATGCGAAAGTCAAAAGGAGAAGCTGAAGTTCGATCGCATGTTAGAGGATCACAAAAAAGGGTTGTACCCCAATTGCGAAGATGGCAACACAAAGCTCGGTACCGTACT
>NW_025229706.1:4809-19949 GCF_018294505.1 Triticum aestivum | reverse complement strand
ACCCAGATGAACCAGACCTGACACGACTCTAAGCATAGCAGGCATAGCAAGGTAGGAACAACACATACATATGGCTCAAACAACTCCTACACATGCTAGTGGGTTTCATCTAGTTACTGTGGCAATGACAGGTCATGCAGAGGAAATGGGTTCAACTACCGTAGCACACAGCAGTTTGAAACGCGTTGTCTTAATGCAGTAAAAGAGAGCAGGAGCGAGAACATGGGATTGTATCGATATGATCAAATGGTTGGTTGCTTGCCTGATGGTTCGATGCACTGATACGGTTCTTCGTTAGGGTAATCACGGTACTCCTCGGAGGCAGAACCTGTCGCAAAGGACACCGATACACAACCATCACCAAACAATGTGCAACAATATGATGCATGCATGAAACATGGCAATATGAGTGTGTTGGGCTAATGCAACTAAAACCAGAAGGGTTTGAACCAATTTGAATCAAAGATTCAAATTTCAAACTCAAACATGGCCTTTTCAAGTGCTTTTCCTTGTTCTGTTAAAAACATCAATTTAACTTGTTTGATCATGCATGAAAATAGTACAGATGGATAGATTGGATTTTTCTGATCATTTTTCATATATAATTTGTCTGATTTGGAGTTACAGAATAAAAGTTATGAATTTTTGAAGTTTAAATAATATTCTGGAATTTCCTGATTTAAATTAAATCCAGAAATATATATATTGCGCCAGCATGACGTCAGCATGACGTCAGTGGTCAACTGCGGCTGGCCGGGGTCAAACCTGACGTGTGGGGTCCACACGTCAGTGACAGGGGGGTTTAACAGGGTTAATTTAATCCTAATTAGGAATTAGTGGCGCTGGGGCCCACTGGTCAGTGTCAGGGGGGTAGTTAGTTTAACTAATTCGGTTAGTGCTAATCCTAATTAGCTAACAGGGCTGGGCCCACCTGTCATTGACACAGGGGGGGTCCTGCCGTGGTCAAGGTGGGTCAAACCCACCGGCGACATGACGCCGGCGAGGCCCGAGACGGTGGCGCGATACGGAAACGCGCTATAGGGCACGGGCGAGGCCGTGCTTGGGCTCGTTGGAGAGCCCTTGCTCCCGCGCGTCGAACGATGGTGGTGGCCGTGCTTGGGGTGGCCGGTACCGACGACGGCGAGCTCGTGAGCGGCGGCCGGAGTTCGGCCAACGGCGGGTTAGGCGATGCAGGGCGCTAGGGGAGGCGTTGGTGCGTGCTACGTGCTCCTGGTGAGGTGTGGAGCACGATGGTGTGCTCGGCTTCGAGCTACAACGGCTCCAGCCACGGCAGCGACGAGGCACGGCGGCGGCGAGCTTCGGAGCTCAAGGGGACGGCAACTACAGGATGCTAGGGACGACGGGGCAAGGGGGAATCGGGTCAGCGGCTCACCGCGGAGCTGCAGGGATGGTTAGCGGGCTCGGGGACGTCCGGTAGCTCTCGAATCGACGGCGATGATCTCCGGTGGCCGAGGAGGGGAACGGCGACGTGGGCGGCGATGCAGGGCTTCCGGAGGCCCGTGGATCGGTGGGGAGGAAGAGGGGGTCGAGGCGGATCCTCTGGGCTAGTCGGGGGAGCGAGGGAAGGGCGGTGGCTGCAGCTACGGCGAACGGCGTCGGCGGCTGCGCTCTGCTTCGGGAGAGGGGGCGAGGGAGGCGAAGCAGGGAGAGAGGGAAGAGGTGCACGGGAGAGTGAGGGGGGTCAGGGGGATCGGGACGGCCTGCGGAAGTCGTCCACGCGGCCAGGAGCTCGTCGGCAAGCAGGAGGTGGCCGCGCGGCCGTGCGCGTGCGAGCACGCAGCAGCTTCGGGGCGAGGGGAGGAAGACGACGGAGGGCTGCAGTGGTGGGCTGGGCCGCCTGCTGGCTGGGCCGGCCAGCTGGCTGGGCCGGACAGGGGGGAGCCCAGGTAAGCTCCTCCTTTTATTTATTTTTGTTTTTCTAATTTCTGACATTTGTTTTGATTTAAATAAAATATTAAATCATTTTATAACCTTATGCCAATTTTTGCAGGAGCTAGATATATTATTCCAGAGCTCCCCAACAGGTGGCATAATTTTTGGACATATATTAATATATATAACTAATATATTTCCAATGCAAATATTTATGCATTAATTCCAAATGCCCAAAATAAATACCTATGAGCTCTTAAAAATATTGGTTTGATTTTTATCTCTGTCCAATATTTTCAGAGAGCAACATGAGCATTTTCTTGGACCCTTTTGGAGAGATTTTTATTTGGGTCATTTTCAAAAAATGATTCTGAGGGTTTCACAAATCCCCATTTCAAGTTTCTGATGAAAGAGTAAACATGATGCAACACTCTAATGCATGACTAACTAGGGTGTGACAACTCACCCCCACTCAAAAGAATCTCGTCCCGAGATTTGGGTTCCTCCGGGAAGAAGGCGGGATACTCAAGTCGAAGACGATCCTCCCTTTCCCAAGTTGCTTCATCCTCAGAATGGTGCGACCATTGAACTTTGAGAAACTTGATATTATGACGTCGGGTGGTACGTTCGGTTTGATCGAGAATACGAATGGGGTACTCTCGATATGTAAGATTATCTTGGAGATCAAGTGTTTCGTGGTCCACTCCACGGATATGTAAGATTATCTTGGAGATTATCTTGAGAAACGTGGAAGACATCATGGACTCTGGAGAGGTGCGGAGGTAGTTCCAACTGGTAGGCAACTTCTCCTCGTTTGGCGAGAATGCGAAATGGTCCAATGTAACGAGGGGTCAATTTGCCTTTGATACCGAAACGATGGGTTCCCTTCAGAGGGGTGACCCGAAGATAAGGCTTCTCGTCAACCTCGAAAATCATAGCCTTATGTTTTTGGTCATATTGACTCTTTTGACGAGATTGGGCTGTTTTCAACTTTTCACGAACGATACGAACTTGTTCTTCTGCTTCCTGAATCATATCCGGGCCAAAGAATTGTCTTTCCCCGGTCTCTGACCAGTTAAGGGGTGTTCGACACCGTCGTCCATAGAGAACTTCAAAAGGGGCTTTACCCAAGCTAGATTGATAGCTGTTGTTGTAAGCGAATTCGGCAAATGGAAGGCACTTCTCCCAGTCCATTCCGAATGAGATAACAGAGGCTCGAAGCATGTCTTCTAGAATCTGGTTGACGCGTTCCACTTGACCACTCGACTGAGGGTGGAAGGCGGTGCTAAAGGAGAGACGGGTCCCCATAGCATTTTGGAAGCTTTCCCAAAATCGAGAGGTGAAAAGACTTCCTCGATCCGAGTTAATTTCCAAAGGAACACCATGGAGGGACACTATTCGGGAGATGTATAAGTCTGCCAGCTGACTAGCGGTTATACTCTCACGAACAAGTAGGAAATGGGCTACTTTGGAAAGACGATCGACAACGACGAAGATAGCATTATTCCCTCTCTTGGTCCTGGGAAAACCGGTAATGAAATCCATAGCAATTTTATCCCATTTCCATTCAGGAATAGCTAAGGGTTGAAGGGTGCCAGCAGGCCGTTGATGCTCTGCTTTTACACGGCGACAGACGTCGCAATTAGCAATATACTGAGCAATTTCTCTCTTCATCCTAGTCCACCAGAACCTCTGGCGTAGGTCCTGATACATCTTAGTACTACCGGGATGAATGGTGAGAGGAGATTCATGAGCTTCCTTAAGGATCAATCGCCTTAGGTTTCGCACTTTGGGAACCACTAGTCGATTCCCGAAGTATACGACCCCTTGATCATTAATGGAGAAACAATTCGCAACTCCTTTCTGGATGTTTCTCTTGATGCGGGAAATTCCCGGATCTACCTTCTGTGCTTTGATAATCTGATCCGTAAGGGTAGGTTTTGCCACCAAGGTGGAAAGAAAACCTTGAGGAACAATGTGAAGATTAAGCTTCCGAAATTCCTCATGGAGAAGCGGTTGACTTTGTTGTAACATCAGGTTGTTACAATAAGATTTACGACTTAGCGCATCAGCCATGACGTTGGCTTTCCCTGGGGTGTAGGTTATTCCTAAGTCGAAGTTTGTGATCAACTCAACCCAACGTCTTTGCCTGAGATTCAGATCCGGTTGGGTGAAAATGTACTTCAGACTTTGGTAATCAGTGAATATTTCACAACGGTTACCGAGGAGGTAATGTCGACAGGTCTTAAGTGCATAGACTACGGCTGCAAGCTCTAGATCATGAGTAGGATAATTCTCCTCATGTGGGTGCAATTGCCGTGAAGCGTAGGCAATTACGTGTCGATCTTGCATGAGAATGCAACCTAGTCCTTGTCGCGAGGCGTCGCAGTAGATAACAAAGTCCTTGGAGAAGTCTGGTGGTACCAGTACGGGAGCAGAGGTCAGGCGTCTTTTCAGTTCCTGAAAGCTGTGCTCACATTGTGGAGTCCATTCGAACTTCTTATCTTTCTTGAGGAGTTCGGTTAGAGGTTTGGCAACTTTGGAGAAGTTCTCGACAAAGCGACGACAATAGCTCGCTAAGCCCAGAAAACTCCGAACTTGCTTGACCGATTCAGGTGGAGTCCAATTAAGGACGGCTTGAACTCGCTCAGGGTTAACAGCAATACCTTTACCAGATATTACATGACCCAGATAGGTCACTTCTGACAACCAGAATTCACATTTAGAAAATTTGGCATAAAGGCGATGCTCTCGAAGTTTCTTCAACACTAGCCTTAGATGTTCGGCATGTTCCTCCTTGTTCTTGGAGTAGATGAGTATATCATCGAGGTAAACCACGACGAATTTATCCAAATACTCCATGAAGATTGACTTCATTAACCGAGAAAAGGTGGCTGGAGCGTTGGTTAAACCGAAGGACATGACGGTGTACTCGTATTGGCCATAACGAGTAACAAAGGCCGTTTTAGGAATGTCCCCGTTTCTGATTTTGATTTGATGGTAGCCCAACCTCATATCCATCTTGGAGAAGACTGAGGATCCAGCGAGCTGATCATACAGGTCGTTGATCCTGGGAAGCGGATATTTGTTCTTGATTGTGACCAAATTGACAGGTCGATAATCTACAACCATCCGGTCCGTACCATCCTTCTTCTTGACGAATAGGACGGGGCAAGCCCACGGAGATGAGCTAGGTCGGATGAAACCCCTTTTCAAGGACTCATTGAGTTGTTTCTTAAGCTCGGCTAGTTCTAGTGGTGCCATCTTATAAGGTCTTCTAGCAATCGGAACGGTTCCTGGGATGAGGTCTATTACGAACTCGACATCCCTGTCAGGTGGAACACCTGGCAATTCCTATGGGAAGACATCCGGGAAGTCACGGACTACCGGAATGTCCTCAAGGTCTGGCAAAGGGCTAGCGTTAAGAGAATATAATTGTCGCTTGGTTATTCGGGTCAAGACATTGACTATCTTCCCCGAAGGATGGGTGAGTTGAACAGTCCTAGAGAAGCAATCAATTTGGGCATGATGAGCCGACATCCAGTCCATACCCAGAATGATATTAATATCTGAAGATTTAAGGGCTATCAAAGACGCAAGAAAAACAAGTCTGTCGACTTGGATTTCATTTCCATAACTTACCCTAGAGGTCTGCCATCTAGACCCGGGAGTAGAAATTTCCATAGTGGATGGCATGTCACAGAATGCAGTGTTATGCAAATGAGCATAGTTCTCGGATATAAATGAATGAGAGGCTCCTGTATCGAAAAGAACAGATGCCGGGTGGCAATTAACAAGGAGCGTACCGAGAACGACGTTGGGATCCTCTTGAGCTTCTTCGGCAGATATACAGTTGACATGGCCACGTGAGGCGGTGACCGGCTTGGCGTGGAACACTTTCCCTGTCGGCTTGCCACGGCCAACAGCTTTAGCAGACTGGTTGGGGTTGGTCTGGGGACACTCACGCATATAGTGGCCAGATTCCCCACACTTGAAACAAGTTACGGAACTGGTACGTGGAGGAGCATTGTTAGTTGGACCCCCATAGGGCTTGGCTGGTGCAGACTGTTGAACAGGGCGAGGCGCCTGGAAAGATGGCCTCGGTGTGAACCTGGGTGGCAGGGCGGTGTTGGGCACCCACACGCGGCGCTTCTGAGGACCAGCACCGGATGAGGAACCCATGTCACGGCCATGCTTGCGTGTTGCGTCAAAGTCAGTCTGACCAGTTTCAGCACTGATGGCTTTGTTGACAAGTTTCTGAAAAGATGTGCACTCATGCAGACGGAGGTCACGGCGAAGCTCAGGACTAAGGCCCTTATAGAACCTTGCTTGCTTCTTGGCATCAGTAGACACTTCCTCAGTTGCATATCGTGCGAGGTTACCAAACTCCCTGCTGTAAACATCCACAGAAAGTCGGCCTTGGGTGAAACTGCAAAATTCCTCACGTTTACGGTCCATGAGACCCTCCGGAATGTGATGTTCACGGAAAGCCTCACTGAATTCAGCCCAAGTAGTGACATGGCCTGCTGGGCGCATAGCTCCATAATTCTCCCACCATAGACTGGCGGGGCCTTCAAGATGATATGCAGCAAAGGTGACCTTGTCAGCCTCCGCTACCAGCGCGGAATGCAGTTTGTGAGAGATACTGTGAAGCCAGTCATCAGCGTCGAGAGGCTCGACGGAGTGGTGGAACGTGGGTGGATGTAATTTGATAAAATCACTGAGTGACACCACGTTAGTCCTCTGATGGTGTGCCGTGTTCTGTTCAATACGCTCCAACAAATGGTTGGTCTCCCGCTTGTTTCTCTCAGCTTCCATCATAACCTCGGCTAGGGAAGGAGGATGAGGCAGATTTGCATCCCTGACTTCACTGCCTCCGGCCTGCTCTTGAGGAGCAGGGTTAGTGTGCGTGTTGACCATCCTAGGTAAACAAGACAATGATTTAGTCAGGATGATAAAATTCCGACATAGGATATAAAATGTAAGGAATAACTCGAAATGCAAGATGATCATCCGTATGACATGGTAAATACAGAAACTGCTTCTTTATTCCATCGTCATACACACCATACAGGGTTTAGTACAAGACCAAACAAAGTACTATTACGGTGAAAAGAGGATTACATCTCATCGGAGGCATTCCAAGCTCCTATACATTATTTTTCTACTCCTCCGGAAAGAGTACAAACTAGGTCATATCCCACGAGTCACGCGGGACGATAGATGACACAGCTAGTGCGAACTAGTGATACTACCACTAACTCAGACCGATCCGTAGTAGTCCTCGTAGAAGTCACCTCCATAGCCTGGAAGCTCAACATGATCATCCGGAAACAGACGATCTCGCGGAGCTTGTGGACCATAGGGGCTAGGATGAGGTCTTGGACCAACAGACGGTGGCCTGCGGGGACCGCGAGGTGGGGTGATGCCTCCTACATCACGCCAACCCATCACGTCTAGCAGAGCAGATCTCATAGGATAGAGATCGCGCATATATGAATATCCAGCTTGCACCGCCGGTGCGAACCGAGTCAATGTGGCCCAGTGGTCAGCACGGGTATTGAAGAGCTCTAACCTCAAGGCCCGATTTTCACGGTCCTTATCCTCGAGCATCTCAGCAGTGGTGCGAGTCCGTGAATCCTCCTGGGTGGGGTCAGCATAGATAGCCTGGAGATACCCTTGTGCTCCCGGAAGTGATCTTGGCATATACCGGAAATCAGAGTCCCGAAATAGACCAGATCTGACTCGCATGATGGTCATCATAGAGTAGGCGGCGTCCTGCACAGCCATCTCAATAGTAACCCCGAGTCCATAGGAGCAGTGAAGGGGCTCGGTGGATCCAGGATAAGATGGAAATATCCTGACAGTGCAGAGATACTGGCTTTGATTGAAGTCCCGAAATTGCTCTTCGACCGTGTACTCAGGATACCAGCGGTATCCAGCCTCAGTCATTACCCTGACCAACTTGGCAGTATGGCCGGGTACATCTACGCATCGAGTCAGGCGAACCACTTGATTGAGGTCGCGAGTGGCCATCTGAAAGCACAATCATAATGCAAAGGCATTAGAATTTCTAGCAAAATTTCGGCAGCATAACAGCTGTAAATGCTCAAGAAGGATTTTGAGACATTTGACAAAGGATTTCATACACACTTAACATCATCATATCAAATTCTGAGTCCATCCTAGCAACATAATATGGTAGAAGAACTGAACTAGGCTTGTATCCATCATACCTATAAGGTACTACTGATTAGTAACACGTGATCCTGATAGAGAGAATAGATCCTAATTCCTTAACCCCCGGTGGAAGAATGGAGTGACTCAGATCAGAATGTCATAAGATAAAGGAGTAAAAAGAGCCTTACGTTCCAACCCACAAACAATTCCCCTACATATAACTAAAGAATTCCTAGACTCAACATCGACCAGTTTGGCTTGGAGAACCTACAGGCAGTCCGGCTCTGATGCCAACGCTGTCAGGACCCCGACTCGATGTCACATCGATCTAGCCGGTAACACCTCATATCACTTTGCGGCCTCACGCACGGTATCCCCACCGGTGTCGCCTTACCTTTGCCCGGGACCGTTTGCGCCTTTTGGCTCACGTATATGATAGTGTCGCTAGCATCCATATGATAAGGAGCCCGGGCTGACATGACTAGTCGTAAACCCAAAGTGGCACAGACTTACAGGGACAGGCATCCATGACCCAGCTTCGAACGTGTCGGTCATCAGCAAGTGGGTCCGGGCTGTCGCACTGGGCTAGCAGGACTCCGGTAAACCGGGCTGTAGCGGGCTAACAGGACTCCGGTACTCAAAGCGTGACATTTCCCCGAAGGGACAGACACAGGAACGAAGAAGGACACATGCCGGCCAGCCTAAGTGTTCCAGAGCAGTAGCAAGCTACCATGGCTCAGCGGTAACACTAGGAGACATTTCCCGGTAAGAGAGGCTACTAAAGATAAACAACTAGATAGTCAGATCCCACACATACCAAGCATTTCAATCATACACACAATATGCTCGATATGTGCAAATACAACGAAGCATCACAACATGACTCTACGACACAAGTACTTTATTTAAGGCTCAGGGAGCCATACATAACATACACAAAGGTACGGGTCTCACGACCCAACATTCAAGTCATACAGTCATACAAACCAGCAGCGGAAGTAGCTTGTCTGAGTACAGACAACTAGTAAAATAAAAGAGTCTTGGAAAGCCTAACTATACTACGTGGTCCTTCACAAGCTCAGGATCACCACCTGGGCCTTTAGCCTACTCGTTGATGTCAACATCTACATAGAACCCATCAGAAGGGGTTGCAGCGTCTTCTGTAAAAATGTAAATTATAGCAACATGAGTACAAAGGTACTCAGCAAGACTTGCATCAGATCCTACATACATGCATATTATCAAGAAGGGTTGGTGGAGTTATTGCAGCAAGCCAGCTTTGACTCTTGGCTAGACTATCCTACGATACTCCAACTTGAAATGGTTTTGCCCACACGAGTCCACTACTCACCACTTCAATACACTACCGAGGATCCACCTCTGTCTCCCTATGGAAGAGCCATCCTCGGCACTCACACTTATCTTGAGGCTTTTAGTAGTTTCCATTTACTTGTCTATGAACTGTATAGGCAACCAAGTAGTCCTTTACCGCGGACGCGGCTATTCGAATAGATCATGTTAACCCTGCAGGGGTGTACTTCTTCATACACGCTCTCACCACTTACCGTCGTTTACATGACATGTACTCGGCAACCTTCAAGCGGAAGCCCAACGTGGGTGTCGGCCACGACCTACCTAATCACCTAAGCCTCCAGTCCAGGTTTATCGCCTATTCAGGTTCCATCCGCAGGGAGTCCGGCCGAGGTTTCCCATACGGCCCCGAACGATGTGAACAGGGTTCCCGAGATACCTAACGGGTATTCGGTACACCGTGCCACGTACCTACTGCATCACAGCCCACCCCTACGGTCAGCGCTGTCCACGGCCTCCAGTAGGCTACAAACACCAGAAACTACTTGCAACTCCTGGACGGAGAACTAGGGTGAATAAGAAGTCGAGAGGGTCCATTGGTTTCGGGCCCAATGCATGGTAGTAGCTGATTCTTAAATCACACATACAGATCTCAGTGCTTAAGGTCGGCTTCAATGAAACAACCCACCATGTACTCCTACATGGCCTCTCATCGATACCTTTACCAAATCGTGTTCACCACACCACTCTCATTACCGACATAATCATTTCACTCTAGCCCATCACCCAGATGAACCAGACCTGACACGACTCTAAGCATAGCAGGCTTAGGAAGGTAGGAACAACACATACATATGGCTCAATCAACTCCTACACATGCTAGTGGGTTTCATCTAGTTACTGTGGCAATGACAGGTCATGCAGAGGAAATGGGTTCAACTACCGTAACACACAGCAGTTTGAATCGCGTTGTCTTAATGCAGTAAAAGAGAGCAGGAGCGAGAACATGGGATTGTATCGATATGATCAGATGGTTGGTTGCTTGCCTGATGGTTCGTTGCACGGATACGGTTCTTCGTTAGGGTAATCACGGTACTCCTCGGGGACAGATCCTGTCGCAAAGGACATCGATACACAAACATCACCAAACAATATGCAACAATATGATGCATGCATGAAACATGGCAATATGAGTGTGTTGGGCTAATGCAACTAAAACCAGAAGGGTTTGAACAAATTTGAATCAAGGATTCAAATTTCAAATTCAAATATGGCCTTTTAAAGTGCCTTTTCTTGTTCTGATTAAAACATCAACTTAACTTGTTTGATCATGCATGGAAATGGTACAGATGGATAGATTGGATTTTTCTGATCATTTTTCATATATAATTTGTCCAATTTGGAGTTACAGAATAAAAGTTATGAATTTTTGAAGTTTAATTAATATTCTGGAATTTCCTGATTTAATTCAACGCTGTCAGGACCCCGACTCGATGTCACATCGATCTAGCCGGTAACACTTCATATCACTTTGCGGCCTCACGCACGGTATTCCCACGGGTGTCGCCTTACCTTTGCCCGGGACCGTTTGCGCCTTTTGGCTCACGTATATGATAGTGTCGCTAGCATCCATATGATAAAGAGCCCAGGCTGACATGACTAGTTGTAAACCCAAAGTGGCACAGACTTACAGGGACAGGCATCCATGACCCAGCTTCGAACGTGTCGGTCATCAGCAAGTGGGTCCGGGCTGTAGCACTGGGCTAGCAGGACTCCGGTAAACCGGGCTGTAGCGGGCTAACAGGACTCCGGTACTCAAAGCGTGACATTTCCCCGAAGGGACAGACACAGGAACGAAGAAGGACACATGCCGGCCAGCCTAAGTGTTCCAGAGCAGTAGCAAGCTACCATGGCTCAGCGGTAACACTAGGAGACATTTCCCGGTAAGAGAGGCTACTAAAGATAAACAACTAGATAGTCAGATCCCACACATACCAAGCATTTCAATCATACACACAATATGCTCGATATGTGCAAATACAACGAAGCATCACAACATGACTCTATGACACAAGTACTTTATTTAAGGCTCAGGGAGCCATACATAACATTCACAAAGGTACGGTCTCACGACCCAACATACAAGTCATACAGTCATACAAGCCAGCAGCGGAAGTACATTGTCTGGGTACAGACAACTAGTAAAATAAAAGAGGCTTGGAAAGCCTAGCTATACTACGTGGTCCATCACAAGCTCAGGGTCACCACCTGGGTCTTAAGCCTACTTGTTGATGTCAACGTCTACATAGAACCCATCAGAAGGGGTTGCAGCGTCTTCTGTAAAAATGTAGATTATAGCAACATGAGTACAAAGGTACTCAGCAAGACTTACATCAGATCCTACATACATGCATAGTATCAAGAAGGGTTGGTGGAGTTATTGCAGCAAGCCAGCTTTGACTCTTGGCTAGACTATCCTACGATACTCCAACTTGAAATGTTTTGCGCACACGAGTCCACTACTCACCACTTCAATACACTACCGAGGATCCACCTCCGTCTTCCTACGGAAGAGCCATCCTCGGCACTCACACTTATCTTGAGGCTTTTAGTAGTTTCCATTTACTTGTCTATGAACTGTATAGGCAACCAAGTAGTCCTTTACCGCGGACGCGGCTATTCGAATAGATCATGTTAACCCTGCAGGGGGTACTTCTTCATACACGCTCTCACCACTTACCGTCGTTTACACGACATGTACTCGGCAACCTTCAAGCGGAAGCCCAACGTGGGTGTCGGCCACGACCTACCTAATCACCTAAGCCTCCAGTCCAGGTTTATCGCCTATTCAGGTTCCATCCGCAGGGAGTCCGGCCGAGGTTTCCCATACGGCCCGGAACGATGTGAACAGGGTTCCCGAGATACCTAACGGGTATTCGGTACACCCGGCCACGTACCTACCGCATCACAGCCCACCCCTACGGTCAGCGCTGTCCACGGCCTCCAGTAGGCTACAAACACCAGAAACTACTTGCAACTCCTGGACGGAGAACTAGGGTGAATAAGAAGCCGAGAGGGTCCATTGGTTTCGGGCCCAATGCATGGTAGTAGCTGATTCTTAAATCACACATACAGATCTCAGTGCTTAAGGTCGGCTTCAATGAAACAACCCACCATGTACTCCTACATGGCCTCTCATCGATACCTTTACCAAATCGTGTTCACCACACCACTCTCATTACCGACATAATCATTTCACTCTAGCCCATCACCCAGATGAACCAGACCTGACACGACTCTAAGCATAGCAGGCATAGCAAGGTAGGAACAACACATACATATGGCTCAAACAAATCCTACACATGCTAGTGGGTTTCATCTAGTTACTGTGGCAATGACAGGTCATGCAGAGGAAATGGGTTCAACTACCGTAGCACACAGCAGTTTGAAACGCGTTGTCTTAATGCAGTAAAAGAGAGCAGGAGCGAGAACATGGGATTGTATCGATATGATCAAATGGTTGGTTGCTTGCCTGATGGTTCGATGCACTGATATGGTTCTTCGTTAGGGTAATCACGGTACTCCTCGGAGGCAGAACCTGTCGCAAAGGACACCGATACACAACCATCACCAAACAATGTGCAACAATATGATGCATGCATGAAACATGGCAATATGAGTGTGTTGGGCTAATGCAACTAAAACCAGAAGGGTTTGAACCAATTTGAATCAAAGATTCAAATTTCAAACTCAAACATGGCCTTTTAAAGTGCTTTTCCTTGTTCTGTTAAAAACATCAATTTAACTTGTTTGATCATGCATGAAAATAGTACAGATGGATAGATTGGATTTTTCTGATCATTTTTCATATATAATTTGTCTGATTTGGAGTTACAGAATAAAAGTTATGAATTTTTGAAGTTTAAATAATATTCTGGAATTTCCTGATTTAAATTAAATCCAGAAATATATATATTGCACCAGCATGACGTCAGCATGACGTCAGTGGTCAACTGCGGCTGGCCGGGGTCAAACCTGACGTGTGGGGTCCACACGTCAGTGACAGGGGGGTTTAACAGGGTTAATTTAATCCTAATTAGGAATTAGTGGCGCTGGGGCCCACTGGTCAGTGTCAGGGGGGTAGTTAGTTTAACTAATTCGGTTAGTGCTAATCCTAATTAGCTAACAGGGCTGGGCCCACCTGTCATTGACACAGGGGGGTCCTGCCGTGGTCAAGGTGGGTCAAACCCACCGGCGACATGACGCCGGCGAGGCCCGAGACGGCGGCGCGATACGGAAACACGCTATAGGGCACGGGCGAGGCCGTGCTTGGGCTCATTGGAGAGCCCTTGCTCCCGCGCGTCGAACGGTGGTGGTGGCCGTGCTTGGGGTGGCCGGTACCGACGACGGCGAGCTCGTGAGCGGTGGCCGAAGTTCGGCCAACAGCGGGTTAGGTGATGCAGGGTGCTAGGGGAGGCGTTGGTGCGTGCTACGTGCTCCTGGTGAGGTGTGGAGCACGATGGTGTGCTCGGCTTCGAGCTACAACGGCTCCAGCCACGGCGGCGACGAGGCACGGCGGCGGCGAGCTTCGGAGCTCAAGGGGATGGCAACTACAGGATGCTAGGGACGACGGGGCAAGGGGGAATCGGGTCAGCGGCTCACCGCGGAGCTGCAGGGATGGTTAGCGGGCTCGGGGACGTCCGGTAGCTCTCGAATCGACGGCGACAATCTCCGGTGGCCGAGGAGGGGAACGGCGACGTGGGCGGCGATGCAGGGCTTCCGGAGGCCCGTGGATTGGTGGGGAGGAAGAGGGGGTCGAGGCGGAGCCTCTGGGCTAGTCGGGGGAGCGAGGGAAGGGCGGTGGCTGCAGCTACGGCGAACGGCGTCGGCGGCTGCGCTCTGCTTCGGGAGAGGGGGCGAGGGAGGCGAAGCAGGGAGAGAGGGAAGAGGTGCACGGGAGAGTGAGGGGGGTCAGGGGAATCGGGACGGCCTGCGGAAGTCGTCCACGCGGCCAGGAGCTCGTCGGCAAGCAGGAGGTGGCCGCGCGGCCGTGCGCGTGCGAGCACGCAGCAGCTTCGGGGCGAGGGGAGGAAGACGACGGAGGGCTGCAGTGGTGGGCTGGGCCGCCTGTTGGCTGGGCCGGCCAGCTGGCTGGGCCGAACAGGGGGGAGCCCAGGTAAGCTCCTCCTTTTATTTATTTTTGTTTTTCTAATTTTTGACATTTGTTTTGATTTAAATAAAATATTAAATCATTTTATAACCTTATGCCAATTTTTGCAGGAGCTAGATATATTATTCCAGAGCTCCCCAACAGGTGGCATAATTTTTGGACATATATTAATATATATAACTAATATATTTCCAATGCAAATATTTATGCATTAATTCCAAATGCCCAAAATAAATACCTATGAGCTCTTAAAAATATTGTTTGATTTTTATCTCTGTCCAATATTTTCAGAGAGCAACATGAGCATTTTCTTGGACCCTTTTGGAGAGATTTTTATTTGGGTCATTTTCAAAAAATGATTCTGAGGGTTTCACAAATCCCCATTTCAAGTTTCTGATGAAAGAGTAAACATGATGCAACACTCTAATGCATGACTAACTAGGGTGTGACACTGGCTCACCACTCGGTAGGATTTTCAAACACTTAGGCGAGTACTGGACTGCAGCTAAGCCCCCGAGTGGGAGGCTGGCTCACCACTCGATAGGATTTTCAAACACTTAGGCGAGTACTGGACTATAGCTAAGCC
>NW_025229706.1:3225-4740 GCF_018294505.1 Triticum aestivum | reverse complement strand
AAACACTTAGGCGAGTACTGGACTGCAGCTAAGCCCCTGAGTGGGAGGCTGGCTCACCACTTGGTAGGATTTTCAAACACTTAGGCGAGTACTGGACTACAGCTAAGCCCCTGAGTGGGAGGGTCACTCTCCACTCGGTAGGATTTTTCAAACTTAGGCGAGTACTGGACTGCAGCTAAGCCTCCGAGTGGGAGGCTGGCTCACCACTCGGTAGGATTTTCAAACACTTAGGCGAGTACTGGACTGCAGCTAAGCCCCCGAGTGGGAGGCTGGCTCACCACTCGGTAGGATTTTCAAACACTTAGGCGAGTACTGGACTATAGCTAAGCCCCCGAGTGGGAGGGTCGCTCTCCACTCGGCAGGATTTTACGAACTTAGGCGAGTACTGGTGTCAGGACCCCGACTCAATGCCACATCGATCTAGCATGTAACACCTCATATCACTTTGCGGCCTCACGCACGGTATTCCCACGGGTGTCGCCTTACCTTTGCCCGGGACCGTTTACGCCTTTTGGCACACGTATATGACAGTGTCGCTAGCATCCATATGATAAGGAGCCCGGGCTGACATGGCTAGTCGTAAACCCAAAGTGGCACAGACTTACAGGGACAGGCATCCATGACCCAGCATCGAACGTGTCGGTCATCAGCGAGTGAATCCAGGCTGTAGCACTGGGCTAGCAGGACTCCGGTGAACCGGGCTGTAGCGGGCTAACAGGACTCCGATATTCATCGCGTGACATTTCCCCGAAGGGACAGACACAGGAACGAAGAAGGACACATGCCGGCCAGCCTAAGTGTTCCGGAACAGTAGCAAGCTACCATGGCTCAGTGAAACACTAGGAGACATTTCCCGGTAAGAGAGGCTACTAAGGATAAACAACTAGATGGTCAGATCCCACACATACCAAGCATTTCAATAGCATTCACACAATATGCTCGATATGTGCAATACAACATGGCATCACAAAATGACTCTACGACTCAAGTATTTATTCAATAGGCTCCGAGGAGCGAGATATTACAAACAGGGGTCTCACGACCCAACATTCAGAGCATACAAGTCAAAACACAAGCGGAAGCTATCATGTCTGAGTACAGACATCTAGAAATGAAAAAGGCTGAGAAGCCTGACTATCTACCAGATCCTGCCGAGGGCTCAAGATCGTAGCTGAGGTAACAAGCTAAACGTCGAAGTCCACGCGAAACTACTAGTGAGACCGAAGTCTCTCTGCAAAAACATAAAATAGGCAAACGTGAGTACAAATGTACCCAGCAAGACTTACATCAGAACTATCTACATATGCATCATTATCAACAAAGGGGATGGTGGGGTTTAACTGCAGCAAGCCAGCTTTGACTCGGTGGCTATCCTAAACTACGACTGCAATGTAACTCTTTTGAGGTGGCGCACACGAGTCCACATATTCACCATATCAATACACCACTATGGAACCGCTCTCGTCTCCCTACGAGAACGCCATCCATAGCACTCACGCTTATCTTGCGTATTTT
>NW_025229706.1:2139-3215 GCF_018294505.1 Triticum aestivum | reverse complement strand
CGAGTGGGAGGCTGGCTCACCACTCGGTAGGATTTTCAAACACTTAGGCAAGTACTGGACTGCAGCTAAGCCCCCGAATGGGAGGGTCGCTCTCCACTCGGTAGGATTTTTCTCACTTAGGCGAGTACTGGACTGCAGCTAAGCCTCCGAGTCGGAGGCTGGCTCACCACTCGGTAGCATTTTCAAACACTTAGGTGAGTACTAGACTGCAGCTAAGCTCCCGAGTGGGAGGCTGGCTCACCACTTGGTAGGATTTTCAAACACTTAGGCGAGTACTGGACTACAGCTAAGCCCCCGAGTGGGAGGGTCACTCTCCACTCGGTAGGATTTTTCAAACTTAGGCGAGTACTCGACTGCAGCAAAGCCTCTGAGTGGGAGGCTGGCTCACCACTCGGTAGGATTTTCAAACACTTAGGCGACTACTGGACTGCAGCTAAGCCCCCGAGTGGGAGGCTGGCTCACCACTCGGTAGGATTTTCAAACACTTAGGCGAGTACTGGACTATAGCTAAGCCCCCGAGTGGGAGGGTCGCTCTCCACTCGGCAGGATTTTTCGAACTTAGGCGAGTACTGGACTGCAGCTAAGCCTCCGAGTGGGAGGGTCGCTCTCCACTCGGTAGGATTTTTCAAACTTAGGCGAGTACTGAACTGCAGCTAAGCCTCCGAGTGGGAGGGTCGCTCTCCACTCGGTACGATTTTTCAAACATAGGAGAGTACTGGACTGCAGCTAAGCCCCCGAGTGGGAGGGTCGCTCTCCACTCTGTAGGATTTTTCAAACTTAGGCGAGTACCGGACGGCAGATAAGCCCCCGAGTGGGAGGGGCGCTCTCCACTCGGTAGGATTTTTCAAACTTAGACGAGTACTGGACTGCAGCTAAGCCCCCGAGTGGGAGGCTGGCACACCACTCGGTAGGATTTTCAAACAGTTAGGCGAGTACTGGACTGCAGCTATGCCCACGAGTGGGAGGCTGGCTCACCCCTCGGTAGGATTTTCAAACACTTAGGCGAGTACTGGACTGCAGCTAAGCCCCCGAGTGGGAGGCTGGCTCACCACTCGGTAGGATTTTCATACACATAG
>NW_025229706.1:0-669 GCF_018294505.1 Triticum aestivum | reverse complement strand
CGAACTTAGGCGAGTACTAGACTGCAGCTAAGCCTCCGAGTGGGAGGGTCGCTCTCCACTCGGTAGGATTTTTCAAACTTAGGCGAGTACTGAACTGCAGCTAAGCCTCCGAGTGGGAGGGTCGCTCTCCACTCGGTACGATTTTCCAAACTTAGGAGAGTACTGGACTGCAGCTAAGCCCCCGAGTGGGAGGGTCGCTCTCCACTCTGTAGGATTTTTCAAACTTAGGCGAGTACCGGACGGCAGATAAGCCCCCGAGTGGGAGGGGCGCTCTCCACTCGGTAGGATTTTTCAAACTTAGGCGAGTACTAGACTGCAGCTAAGCCCCCGAGTGGGAGGCTGGCTCACCACTCGGTAGGATTTTGAAACACTTAGGCGAGTACTGGACTGCAGCTATGCCCACGAGTGGGAGGCTGGCTCACCCCTCGGTAGGATTTTCAAACACTTAGGCGAGTACTGGACTGCAGCTAAGCCCCCGAGTGGGAGGCTGGCTCACCACTCGGTAGGATTTTCATACACATAGGCAAGTACTGGACTACAGCTAAGCCCCCGAGTGGGAGGCTGGCTCACCACTCGGTAGGATTTTCAAACACTTAGGTGAGTACTGGACTGCAGCTAAGCCCTCGCTGGGAGGGTCGCTCTCCACTCGGTAGGATTTTTCACACTTAG
>NW_025229705.1:19265-19977 GCF_018294505.1 Triticum aestivum | reverse complement strand
ATTTATTGCGCAAAGAAAGCTAGTTTTCCAAGGTTTTATATTTTTTTTGAATTTTTTATTAATTTATAATGCCCTCTAGACTGACTACTCAAACCATCGGTCTATGCCTCAAGGGGGCATTGTAAAGTATTGATTTTCCAAATTTACTTTCATGGACATGTTGGGAACATGTGGGTCACCATGTACAACAAAATTTGGGTGATTTGGAGGTGGTGGAAAAAATCACGTATGTTCAAAAACTAGCTTAAGTTAAAGACCAAATGGCCCCTCCAGAATGCGATGATTTTTTCGACCACCTCCAAATCACTCCTATTTTGTCACACATGATTCTTGCACAAACAAAGCTAGTTTTCCAAGGTTTTACAATTTTTTGAATTTTTTATCAATTTATAATGCCCTCTAGACTGACTGGTCAAACCATCGGTCTATACGTCAAGGGGGCATTGTAAAGTATTAATTTTCCAAATTTTCTTTCATATCCATGTTTGGAACATGTCGGTCACCATGTACAACAAAATTTGGGTGATTTGGAGGTGGTGGAAAAAATCACGTATGTTCAAAAACTGGCTTAAGTTAGACCAAACGGCCCCTCCGGAATACGATGATATTTTCGACCACCTCCAAGTCATGCCTATATTGGCACACATGATCGCTTGCACAAACAAATCTAGTTTCCATGGTTTTATATTTTTTGAGTTTTTTATTAATTTAT
>NW_025229705.1:18511-19099 GCF_018294505.1 Triticum aestivum | reverse complement strand
AAATCACGTATGTTCAAAAACTGGCTTAAGTTAGACCAAATGCCCCCTTCAGAATGCGATGATTTTTTCGACCACCTCCAGGTCACCCCTATATTGGCACACATGATCTCTTGCAAAAACAAAGCTAGTTTTCCAAGGTTTTATATTTTTTTGCAATTTTTATTAATTTATAATGCCCTCTAGACTGCTGGTCAAACCATCGGTCTATACCTCAAGGGGGCATTGTAAAGTATTAAGTTTCAAAATTTTCTGTCATAGCCATGTTTGGCACATGTGGATCACCATGTAAAAGAAAATTTGGGTGATTTGGAGGTGGTGGAAAAAATCACGTATGTTCAAAAACTGGCTTAAGTTAGACCGAATGGCCCCTCCGGAATGTGATGATTTTTTCGACCACCTCCAAATCACCCCTATTTTGGCACACAAGATCTCCTGCATAAAAAAGCTAGTTTTCCAAGGTTTTATATTTTTTTTGAATTTTTTAGTAATTTATAATGCCCTCTAGACTGACTGGTCAAACCATCGGTCTATACCTCAAGGGGGCATTGTAAAGTATTAATTTTCCAAATTTTCTTTCATAGCCACGTT
>NW_025229705.1:17341-18370 GCF_018294505.1 Triticum aestivum | reverse complement strand
TTTCGACCACCTCCAAATCACTCCTATTTTGGCACACATAATTTCTTGCACAAACAAAGATAGTTTTCCAAGGTTTTATAATTTTTTGAATTTTTTATTAATTTATAATGCCCTCTAGACTCACTAGTCAAACCATCAGTCTATACCTCAAGGGGGCATTGTCAAGTATTGATTTTCCAAATTTTCTTTCATAGCCATGTTTGGAACATGTGGGTCACCATGTACAACAAAATTTGGGTGATTTGGAGGTGGTGGAAAAAATCACGTATGTTCAAAAACTGGCTTAAGACCAAATGGCCCCTCCGGAATGCGATGATTTTTTCAACCACCTCCAAATCACCCCTATTTTGGCACACATGATTTATTGCACAAAGAAAGCTAGTTTTCCAAGGTTTTATATTTTTTTGAATTTTCTTATTAATTTATAATGCCCTCTAGACTGACTGGTCAAACCATCGGTCTATGCCTCAAGGGGGCATTGTAAATTATTGATTTTCCAAATTTTCTTTCATGGACATGTTGGGCACATGTGGGTCACCATGTAGAACAAAATTTGGGTGATTTGGAGGTTGTGGAAAAAATCATGTATGTTCAAAAACTAGCTTAAGTTAAAAAGACCAAATGGCCCCTCCGGAATGCGATGATTTTTTCGACCACCTCCAAATCACTCCTATTTTGGCACACATGATTTATTGCACAAACAAAGCTAGTTTTCCAAGGTTTTACAATTTTTTGAATTTTTTATTAATTTATAATGCCCTCTAGACTGACTAGTCAAACCATCGGTCTATACGTCAAGGGGGCATTGTAAAGTATTAATTTTCCAAATTTTCTTTCATATCCATGTTTGGAACATGTGGGTCACCATGTACAACAAAATTTGGGTGATTTGGAGGTGGTGGAAAAAATCACGTATGTTCAAAAACTGGCTTAAGTTACACCGAATGGCCCCTCCGGAATGTGATGATTTTTTCGACCACCTCCAAATCACCCCTATTTTGGCACACAAGATCTCCTGCATAAAAAAGC
>NW_025229705.1:16471-17044 GCF_018294505.1 Triticum aestivum | reverse complement strand
ACGTATGTTCAAAAACTGGCTTAAATTAAAAACCAAATGGCCCCTCCGGAATGCCATGATTTTTTCGACCACCTCCAAATCACTCCTATTTTGGCACACATGAATTCTTGCACAAACAAAGATAGTTTTCCAAGGTTTTATAATTTTTTGAATTTTTTATTAATTTATAATGCCCTCTAGACTCACTAGTCAAACCATCGGTCTATACCTCAAGGGGGCATTGTCAAGTATTGATTTTCCAAATTTTCTTTCATAGCCATGTTTGGAACATGTGGGTCACCATGTACAACAAAATTTGGGTGATTTGGAGGTGGTGGAAAAAATCACGTATGTTCGAAAACTGGCTTAAGTTAGACCAAACGGAATGCGATGATATTTTCGACCACCTCCAAGTCATCCCTATATTGGCACACATGATCGCTTGCAAAAACAAATCTAGTTTTCCAAGGTTTTATATTTGTTTTGAATTTTTTATTAATTTATAATGCCCTCTAGATTGACTGGTCAAACCATTGGTCTATACATCAAGGGGGCATTGTATATTATTATTTTTTCAAATTTTCTTTCATAGCC
>NW_025229705.1:15588-16357 GCF_018294505.1 Triticum aestivum | reverse complement strand
GCCCCTCCGAAATGCGATGATATTTTCGACCACCTCCAAGTCATCCCTATATTAGCACACATGATCGCTTGCACAAACAAAGCTAGTTTTCCAAGGTTTATATTTTTTTGAATTTTTTATTAATTTATAATCCCTCTAGATTGACTGGTCAAACCATTGGTCTATACATCAAGGGGGCATTGTAAAGTATTAATTTTCCAAATTTTCTTTCATAGCCATGTTTGGAACATGTGGGTCACCATATAATACAAAATTTGGGTGATTTGGAGGTGGTAGAAAAAATCAGTATGTTCAAAAACTGTCTTAAGTTAGACCAAATGGCCCCTCCGGAATGCGATGATTTTTCGACCACCTCCAAGTCACCACTATATTGGCACACATGATCTCTTGCACAAAAAAATCTAATTTTCCAAGGTTTTATATTTTTTTTGAATTTTTTATTAATTTATAATGCCCTCTAGACTGACTGGTCAAACCATCGATCTATACCTCAAGGGGGCATTGTAAATTATTAATTTTCCAAATTTTCTTTCATAGACATGTTTGGAACATGTGGGTCACCATGTAAAACAAAATTTTGGTGATTTTGAGGTGGTGGAAAAAATCACGTATGTTCAAAAACTGGCTTAAGTTAAAAGACCAAATGGCCCCTCCGAAATGTGATGATTTTTTCGACCACCTCCAAATCACCCCTATTTAAGCACACATGATTTATTGCACAAACAAAGCTAGTTTTACAAGGTTTTATAATTTTTTGAATTTTTTATTA
>NW_025229705.1:12585-15423 GCF_018294505.1 Triticum aestivum | reverse complement strand
TAAATTATTAATTTTCCAAATTTTCTTTCATAACCATGTCTGGCACATGTGGGTCACCATGTACAAGAAAATTTGGGTGATTTGGAGGTGGTGGAAAAAATCACGTATGTTCAAAAACTGGCTTAAGTTAGACCGAATGGCCCCTCCGGAATGTGATGATTTTTTCGACCACCTCCAAAGCACCCCTATTTTGGCACACAAGATCTCCTGCATAAAAAAGCTAGTTTTCCAAGGTTTTATATTTTTTTGAATTTTTTAGTAATTTATAATGCCCTCTAGACTGACTGGTCAAACCATCGGTCTATACCTCAAGGGGGCATTGTAAAGTATTAATTTTCCAAATTTTCTTTCATAGTATGACGCCCCCGATTCAATCGTACACTAATCATGCACGCAAACGTGTACGATCAAGATCAGGGACTCACGGGAAGATATCACAACACAACTCTAAAACATAAATAAGTCATACAAGCATCATAATACAAGCCAGGGGCCTCGAGGGCTCGAATACAAGTGCTCGATCATAGACGAGTCAGCGGAAGCAACAATATCTGAGTACAGACATAAGTTAAACAAGTTTGCCTTAAGAAGGCTAGCACAAACTGGGATACAGATCGAAAGAGGCGCAGGCCTCCTGCCTGGGATCCTCCTAACTACTCCTGGTCGTCATCAGCGGGCTGCACGTAGTAGTAGGCACCTCCGGTGTAGTAGGGGTCGTCGTCAACGGTGGCGTCTGGCTCCTGGACTCCAGCATCTGGTTGCGACAACCAGAAAGAAAGGAAAGGGGAAAAAGGGGGGAGAAAGCAACCGTGAGTACTCATCCAAAGTACTCGCAAGCAAGGAACTACACTACATATGCATGGGTATATGTGTAAGGAGGCCATATCGGTGGACTGAACTACAGAATGCCAGAATAAGAGGGGGATAGCTAATCCTGTTGAAGACTACGCTTCTGGCAGCCTCCATCTTGCAGCATGTAGAAGAGAGTAGATTGAAGTCCCCCAAGTAGCATCTCCAAGTAGCATCTCCAAGTAGCATCTCCAGTAGCATCGCAGTAGCATAATCCTACCCGGCGATCCTCCCCTCGTCGCCCTGTGGAAAAGCGATCACCGGGTTGTCTGTGGAACTTGGAAGGGTGTGTTTTATTAAGTATCCGGTTCTAGTTGTCATAAGGTCAAGGTACAACTCCAAGTCGTCCTGTTACCGAAGATCACGGCTATTCAAATAGATTAACTTCCCTGGAGGGGTGCACCACATAACCCAACACGCTCGATCCCATTTGGCCGGACACACTTTCCTGGGTCATGCCCGGCCTCGGAAGATCAACACGTCGCAGCCCCACCTAAGCACAACAGAGAGGTCAGCACGCCGGTCTAAATCCTATGCGCGCAGGGGTCTGGGCCCATCGCCCATTGCACACCTGCACGTTGCGTACGCGGCCGGTGAGCAGACCTAGCAACCTCCATTACAAAGGAAGTTGCGTTAACGCAGTCCAACCCGGCGCGCGCCACTCAGTCGCTGACGTCAAGAAGGCTTCGGCTGATACCATGACGCCGGGATACCCATAACTACTCCCGCATAGATGGTTAGTGCGTATAGGCTCGTAGCCGACTCAGATCAAATACCAAGATCTCGTTAAGCGTGTTAAGTATCCGCGAACGCCGAACAGGGCCAGGCCCACCTGTCTCCTAGGTGGTCTCAACCTGCCCTGTCGCTCCGCCACAAAGTAACAGTCGGGGGCCGTCGGGAACCCAGGCCCACCTCTACCGGGATGGAGCCACCTGTCCTTTCAGCCCCCAACTCCGAACAGTATCACAGGTAATGTAACAGTGTAAAGTATATAGTATATGCCCGTGATCACCTCCCGAAGTGATCACAACCCAGTAGTATAGCATGGCAGACGGACAAGAGTGTAGGGCCACTGATGGAACACTAGCATCCTATACTAAGCATTTAGGATTGCGGGTAAGGTATCAATGACTGTAGCAGCAATGACAGGCTATGCATCAGAATAGGATTAACGGAAAGCAGTAACATGCTACGCTACTCTAATGCAAGCAGTATAGAGAAGAGTAGGCGATATCTGGTGATCAAGGGGGGGGCTTGCCTGGTTGCTCTGGCAAGAGAGAGGAGTCGTCAACTCCGTAGTCGAACTGGTCAACAGCAGCGTCGGTCTCGTAGTCTACCGGAGAGAAGAGGGGGAAGAAATAATGAATACAGAGCAAACAAAGCATCACAAAATATAACAAGGCAATACGCGATGTTCGGTGTGCCCTAACGCGGTAGTAGGTGATACCAGTGAAGGGGGGGAAAACATCCGGGAAAGTATTCCCGGTGTTTCATGTTTTCTGATAGATGAACCGGAGGGGGAAAGTTGCGGGTTTGATAGGTTAGGGGTGTGTGGTGGACGAACGGGCTACGTATCCGGGTTCGTCTCGTCGCTCTGAGCAACTTTCACGTTGAAAATATTTTAATCCGAGTTACGGATTAAAAGATATGATTTTTTAAAGATTTTATTAATTTCTGGAATTTAATAAATTAATTATTTAATTCGAAAAATGGAATTATGACGTCAGCATGATGCCATGCTGACGTCAGCAGTCAACAGGGTTGACTAGGTCAACCCTGACATGTGGGTCCCGTTCGTCATACACTGCTAACTAATTATCTTAGTTAAGTTTAATTAATAGTAGTTAATTAGGTTAATTAGTCATTAGGTTTAATTTATCAGGATTAATTAAATTAATTATTTACTTAATTAATTAATTAATTAATTAATTTTATTCATTATTACTTTTATTAATTATATTTATCTAAATTCCTTTCCCATTTCTTTTA
>NW_025229705.1:10320-10663 GCF_018294505.1 Triticum aestivum | reverse complement strand
TGGTCAAACCATCGGTCTATACCTCAAGGGGGCATTGTAAAGTATTGATTTTCCAAATTTTCTTTCATGGACATGTTTGGCACATGTGGGTCACCATGTACAACAAAATTTGGGTGATTTGGAGGTGGTGGAAAAAATCACGTATGTTCAAAAACTAGCTTAATTTAAAAGACCAAATGGCGCCTCCGGAATGCGATGATTTTTTCGACCACCTCCAAATCACTCCTATTTTGGCACACATGATTTCTTGCATAAACAAAGCTAGTTTTCCAAGGTTTTACAATTTTTTGAATTTTTTATTAATCTATAATGCCCTCTAGACTCACTGGTCAAACCATCGGTC
>NW_025229705.1:8162-8814 GCF_018294505.1 Triticum aestivum | reverse complement strand
TAATTCCCTCTAGATTGACTGGTCAAACCATTGGTCTATACATCAAGGGGGCATTGTAAAGTATTAATTTTCCAAATTTTCTTTCATAGTCATGTTTGGAACATGTGGGTCACCATGTAATACAAAATTTGGGTGATTTGGAGGTGGTGGAAAAAATCACGTATGTTCAAAAACTGTCTTAAGTTAGAGCAAATGGCCCCTCCGGAATGCGATGATTTTTTCGACTATCTCCAAGTCACACCTATATTGGCACACATGATCTCTTGCACAAACAAATCTAGTTTTCCAAGGTTTTATATTTGTTTTGAATTTTTTATTAATTTATAATGCCCTCTAGACTGACTGGTCAAACCATCGGTCTATACCTCAAGGGGGCATTGTAAATTATTAATTTTCCAAATTTTCTTTCATAGACATGTTTGGAACATGTGGGTCACCATGTACAAAATTTTTTTGGTGATTTGGAGGTGGTGGAAAAAATCACGTATGTTCAAAAACTGACTTAAGTTAAGAGACCAAATGGCCCCTCCGGAATGCGATGATTTTTTCGACCACCTCCAAATCACCCCTATTTAAGCACATGATTTATTGCAAAAACAAAGCTAGTTTTCCAAGTTTTTATAATTTTTTGAATTTTTTATTAATTTATAAT
>NW_025229705.1:4692-5263 GCF_018294505.1 Triticum aestivum | reverse complement strand
TATTTGAGCACACATGATTTATTGCACAAAAAAGCTAGTTTTCCAAGGTTTTATAATTTTTTGCAATTTTTATTATTTTATAATGCCCTCTAGACTGACTGGTCAAACCATCGGTCTATACCTCAAGGGGGCATTGTAAAGTATTAATTTTCCAAATTTTCTTTCATAGCCTTGTTTGGAACATGTGGGTCGCCATGTAGAACAAAATTTGGGTGATTTGGAGGTGGTGGAAAAAATCACGTATGTTCAAAAACTGGCTTAAGTTAGACCAAATAGCCCCTCCGGAATGCGATGATTTTTTCGACCACCTCCAACTCACCCCTATTTTGGCACACATGATTTCTTGCACAAAAAAAGCTAGTTTTCCAAGGTTTTATATTTTTTGAATTTTTTATTAATTTATAATGCCCTCTAGACTGACTGGTCAAACCATCGGTCTATACCTCAAGGGGGCATTGTAAAGTATTGATTTTCCAAATTTTCTTTCATGGACATGTTTGGCACATGTGGGTCACCATGTACAACAAAATTTGGGTGATTTGGAGGTGGTGGAAAAAATCACGTATGTTGA
>NW_025229705.1:4378-4682 GCF_018294505.1 Triticum aestivum | reverse complement strand
TATTTAAGCACACATGATTTATTGCACAAACAAAGCTAGTTTTCCAAGGTTTTATAATTTTTTGAATTTTTTATTAATTTATAATGCCCTCTAGACTGACCGGTCAAACCATCGGTCTATACCTCAAGGGGGCATTGTAAATTATTAATTTTCCAAATTTTCTTTCATAGCCTTGTTTGGAACATGTGGGTCACCATGTACAAAAAAATTTGGGTGATTTGGAGGTGGTGGAAAAAATCACTTATGTTGAAAAACTGGCTTAAGTTAAAAGACCAAATGGCCCCTCCGGAATGCGATGATTTTC
>NW_025229705.1:3237-4368 GCF_018294505.1 Triticum aestivum | reverse complement strand
ACAAAAAAAGCTAGTTTTCCAAGGTTTTATATTTTTTGAATTTTTTATTAATTTATAATGCCCTCTAGACTGACTGGTCAAACCATCGGTCTATACCTCAAGGGGGCATTGTAAAGTATTGATTTTCCAAATTTTCTTTCATGGACATGTTTGGCACATGTGGGTCACCATGTACAACAAAATTTGGGTGATTTGGAGGTGGTGGAAAAAATCACGTATGTTGATAAACTGGCTTAAGTTAAAAGACCAAATGGCCCCTCCGGAATGCGATGATTTTTTCGACCACCTCCAAATCACTCCTATTTTGGCACACATGATTTATTGCACAAACAAAGCTAGTTTTCCAAGGATTTATAATTTTTTGAATTTTTTATTAATTTATAATGCCCTCTAGACTCATTGGTCAAACCATCGGTCTATACCTCAAGGGGGCATTGTCAAGTATTGATTTTCCAAATTTTCTATCATAGCCATGTTGGACCATGTGGGTCACCCTGTACAACAAAATTTGGGTGATTTGGAGGTGGTGGAAAAGATCACGTATGTTCAAAAACTGGCTTAAGTTAGACCAAATGGCCCCTCCGGATTGCGATGATTTTTTGGACCACCTCCAACTCACCCCTATTTTGGCACACATGATTTCTTGCACAAAAAAGCTAGTTTTCCAAGGTTTTATATTTTTTGAATTTTTTATTAATTTATAATGCCCTCTAGACTGACTGGTCAAACCATCGGTCTATACCTCAAGGGGGCATTGTAAAATATTGATTTTCCAAATTTTCTTTCATGGACATGTTTGGCACATGTGGGTCACCATGTACAACAAAATTTGGGTGATTTGGAGGTGGTGGAAAAAATCACGTATGTTCAAAAACTTGCTTAAGTTAAAAGACCAAATGGCCCCTCGGGAATGCGATGATTTTTTCGACCACCTCCAAATCACCCCTATTTAAGCACACATGATTTATTGCACAAACAAAGCTAGTTTTCCAAGGTTTTATAATTTTTTGAATTTTTTATTAATTTATAATGCCCTCTAGACTGACTGGTCAAACCATCGGTCTATACCTCAAGGGGGCATTGTAAAGTATTAATTTTCCAAATTTTCTTTCATATCCATGTTTGGAACAT
>NW_025229705.1:1786-2521 GCF_018294505.1 Triticum aestivum | reverse complement strand
CAATGATTTTTTCGACCACCTCCAACTCACCCCTATTTTGGCACACATGATTTCTTGCACAAAAAAGCTAGTTTTCCAAGGTTTTATATTTTTTGAATTTTTTATTAATTTATAATGCCCTCTAGACTGACTGGTCAAACCATCGGTCTATACCTCAAGGGGGCATTGTAAAGTATTAATTTTCCAAATTTTATTTCATAGTCATGTTTGGAACATGTGGGTCACTATGTAAAACAAAATTTGGGTGATTTGGAGGTGGTGGAAAAAATCACGTATGCTCAAAAACTGGCTTCAGTTAAAAGACCAAATGGCCCCTCCGGAATGCGATGATTTTTTCGACCACCTCCAAATCACCCCTATTTAAGCACACATGATTTATTGCACAAACAAAGCTAGTTTTCCAAGGTTTTATAATTTTTTGAATTTTTTATTAATTTATAATGCCCTCTAGACTAACTGGTCAAACCATCGGTCTATACCTTAAGGGGGCATTGTAAAGTATTAATTTTCCAAATTTTCTTTCATAGCCTTGTTTGGAAAATGTGGGTCACCATGTACAACAAAATTTGGGTAATTTGGAGGTGGTGGAAAAAAATCACGTATGTTCAAAAACTGGCTTAAGTTAGACCAAATGGCCCCTCCGGAATGCGATGATTTTTTGGACCACCTCCAACTCACCCCTATTTGGGCACACATGATTTTTTGCACAAAAAAGCTAGTTTTCCAAGGTTTTAT
>NW_025229705.1:1181-1405 GCF_018294505.1 Triticum aestivum | reverse complement strand
GGAATGCGATGATTTTTTCGACCACCTCCAAATCACCCCTATTTAAGCACACATGATTTATTGCACAAACAAAGCTAGTTTTCCAAGGTTTTATAATTTTTTGAATTTTTTATTAATTTATAATGCCCTCTAGACTGACTGGTCAAACCATCGGTCTATACCTCAAGGGGGCATTGTAAAGTATTAATTTTCCAAATTTTCTTTCATATCCATGTTTGGAACAT
>NW_025229705.1:0-590 GCF_018294505.1 Triticum aestivum | reverse complement strand
CAAACAAAGCTAGTTTTCCAAGGTTTATATTTTTTGAATTCTTTATTAATTTATAATGCCTTCTAGATTGACTGGTCAAAGCATTGGTCTATACATCAAGGGGGCATTGTAAAGTATTAATTTTCCAAATTTTCTTTCATAGCCATGTGTGGAACATGTGGGTCACCATGTAATACAAAATTTGGGTGATTTGGAGGTGGTGGAAAAATCACGTATGTTCAAAAACTGGCTTAAGTTAGACCAAATGGCCCCTCCGGAATGCGATGATTTTTTCGACCACCTCCAACTCACCCCTATTTTGGCACACATGATTTCTTGCACAAAAAAAGCTAGTTCTCCAAGGTTTTATATTTTTTGAATTTTTTATTAATTTATAATGCCCTCTAGACTGACTGGTCAAACCATCGGTCTATACCTCAAGGGGGCATTGTAAAGTATTAATTTTCCAAATTTTATTTCATAGTCATGTTTGGAACATGTGGGTCACTATGTAAAACAAAATTCGGGTGATTTGGAAGTGGTGGAAAAAATCACGTATGTTCAAAAACTGGCTTAAGTTAAAAGACAAAATGGCCCCTCCGGAATGCGAT
>NW_025229704.1:0-19987 GCF_018294505.1 Triticum aestivum | reverse complement strand
GATTACTAGGATAAGGCCTAGGATTAAAATTCCCTCTATACGCGTTATTTCCAAAACTATTCCTACCAACAAAATTCACATCCATAGATTCATTATTATTCTCAATCAAAGTAGACAAAGGCATATCATTGGGATCAAGAGAAGTATTTTTAGTAGCAAACATCTTCATAAGTTCATCCATCTTTTCACTCAAAACATTGATTTCTTCTATAGCATGCACTTTTTTACTAGAAGATCTTTCGGTGTGCCATTGAGAATAATTAGCCATAATATTATCAAGCAATTTTGTAGCATCTCCTAACGTAATTTCTATAGACGTGCCTCCCGCGGCCGAATCTAAAAGATTTCTAGAAGCAAAATTCAATCCGGCATAAAAAAATTTGTATGATCATCCATAAATTCAAACCATGAGTAGGGCAATTGCGAAGCATCAATTTCATTCTTTCCCAAGATTGGGCAACATGCTCATGATCAAGTTGTTTAAAATTCATAATATGATTCCTAAGAGTGATGATCTTAGCGGGAGGAAAACACTTAGAGATAAAAGTATCTTTGCACTTGTTCCAAGAATCAATACTATTTTTAGGCAAAGACGAAAACCAAGCTTTAGCACGATCTCTAAATGAAAACGGAAATAACTTCAATTTGACAATATTGTTATCCGTATCTTTCTTCTTTTGCATATCACACAAATCAACAAAATTATTTAGATGAGTAGCGGCATCTTCACTAGGAAGGTCGGCGAATTGATCTTTCATAACAAGATTCAGCAAACCGGTATTGATTTCACAAGACTCATAATTATTAAGAGGAGCAATCGGAGTGCTAAGGAAATCATTATTATTGGTATTCGAGAAGTCACACAATTTGGTATTATCTTGCGCCATGGCAACAAGTAATCCAACACACAAGCAAACAAAAAGGCAACAGGAAAAAGGCAAATGGGAAGAAGAGGAGGAGATTGGAAAAGAGAGGGCAAATAAAATGGCAAGGGTGAAGTGGGGGAGAGGAAAACGAGAGGCAAATAATGTAATGCAAGAGATAGGGATTGTGATGGGTACTTGGTATGGTTGACTTGCTTGCGTGAGCCTCCCCGGCAACGGCGCCAGAAATTCTTCTTGCTACCTCTAGAGCACTGCGTTGGATTTCCCCGAAGAGGAGAGGATGATGCAGCAAAGTAGCGTAAGTATTTCCCTTAGTTTTTGAGAACCAAGGTATCAATCCAGTAGGAGACCACACACAAGTCCCTCGTACCTACACAAAATGATAGCTACTCGCAACCAACGCGATTAGGGGTTGTCAATCCCTTCACGGTCACTTACGAGGGTGAGATCTGATAGAGATGATAAATAATATTTTTTTTTGGTATTTTTGGTATAGACATGCAAAGTGAAAAGAAAAAGGCAAAGTAAAAACAAAGCAAATAATAAAGTGATGGAGATTGATATGATGAGAATAGACCCGGGGGCCATAGGTTTCACTAGTGGCTTCTCTCAAGAGCATAAATATTCTACGGTGGGTGAACAAATTACTGTTGAGCAATTGACAGAATTGAGCATAGTTATGAGTATATCTAGGTATGATCGTGTATATAGGCATCACGTTCAAGACAAGTAGATCGAAATGATTCTGCATCTACAACTATTACTCCACTCATCGACCGCTATCCAGCATGCATCTAGAGTATTAAGTTAAAAACAGAGTAACGCCTTAAGCAAGATGACATGATGTAGAGGGATAAATTCATGCAATATGATAAAAACCCCATCTCGTTATCCTCGATGGCAACAATACAATACGTGCCTTGCTGCCCCTTCTGTCACTGCGAAAGGACACCGTAAGATTGAACCCAAAGCTAAGCACTTCTCCATTGCAACAACTACCAATCTAGTTGGCCAAATCAAAAGGATAATTCGAAGAGACTTGCAAAGATAACTCAATCATACATAAAAGAATTCAGAGAAGATTCAAATATTATTCATAGATAAGCTGGATCATAAACCCACAATTCATCGGTCTCAACAAACACACCGCAAAAAGAAGATTACATCGAATAGATCTCCACAAGAGAGGGGGAGAACATTGTATTGAGATCCAAAAAGAGAGAAGAAGCCATCTAGCTACTAGCTATGGACCCAAAGGTCTGAAGTAAACTACTCACACTTCATCGGAGGGGCTATGGTGTTGATGTAGAAGCCCTCCATGGTGGATGCCCCCTCCGGCGGAGCTCCAGAACAGGCCCTAGGATGGGATCTCGTGGATACAGAAGGTTGCGGCAGTGGAATTAGGTTTTTGGCTTCGTATTTGATCTGTCAGGGGTACGTAGGTATATATAGGAGGAAGGAGTACGTCGGTGGAGCAACAGGGGGGCCACGAGGCAGGGGGCGCGCCCTAGGGGGGTGCCCCCCACCCTCGTGACCGACTCTTTTGTTCTTGGAGCAGGGTCCAAGTCTCCTGGTAGATGCTCAACCAGATAATGATGTTGAGATAGAACCTGATGTTGATCTTGATAGCCCACAACCTAAAAATAAACGATATGATAAGAGAGACTTTCTTGCTAGAAAGAATGGTAAAGAAAGAGAGACATGGGTTCAGAAACCCATGCCCTTTCCACCTAAACCATCTAAGAAAAAAGATGAAGAAGAATTGGAACACTTTGTTGAAATGCTTAGGCCACTCTTTTTGCGTACTCGCTTAACTGATATCTCGTATACAATGATCAAAGTGAGCTATCAAGACAAGTTCAATGACCGCCAATGCATTTTACTCAGTAATAAATGACCAGGATTGAAGGGGAATCCTAATTTGCTTTGTCTTCTGTCCTTAAGCTCTTGACAAACCAATGCACTATACGGTTGTCCGGCCACTCCACCCCAGAGCTCTCACCAAGCTTCGTTCATGCCACCGCGCCGCACACTAACCGGTAAGGCAGCGATGGCATCCCACCGCGCCGAGTTCCTCGCCGCCCACGAACGCACACAAAATGGTAGGGAAGCGATGGCATCCCGCCGTGCCGAGTTCATCGCCGCTCGCGACCTCACAACTATGTGGGAGGAATTTGAAGATGCCAAGGCCGAATGGGCGGTAGAGCAAGAGGCGGCCAAAGCCGAACAGAGGGAGCAAAAAAGTCAGAAAGCACTCAAGAAAAGAGAGGCCCGCTGCTGCAAGAAAGAAAAGGATGCACGCGCTGCTGCGGAGAGGTCGACGGAGATCCAAGCACGGTGGGGTGTCGCCGACAAAGCCGGGAAGGAGAACGGCGGCGTCTGGCCAGCATGTGAGAAGTAGTAGTACTAGTAGTTAGTGTGTGTGTCTGTGTCTGAGTACGAGCGTGTACCAGTACTACTAGTTACTACTGTAGTTTTTAGAGCAAATTACCAGTACATTAGCCTAGACTAAGTGGAAAAATTCCTATCCTATGCATCAAATGGCATCTCTTTCTCTATAGGAATTGAGATGCATGTCATCTCACTTCCTATGATTTTCATATTCCTATCCTATGAACGAAAGGAGGCCTCTGTTGGAGTAAATACTATAGCTAGCAGTACTGCCGGTACAGTAGTTTTCTTCAAGAAGCGGAATTCAACGAAGTCATGATGGTTCCTTCGTCCGAGCAACTTCAAAGTGGGAAGTGGGCCTGTGATTTGATGGCTCATTAGTCATTGTTACTACGGCGCGACGACCTGGGTGACTCTCACTTAGAGTTCTGCGTGCATGGCAAGTGGACCAGGATGGTCGACGTCCCGCATGTTGCCAAACGGAAGTATTCTTTCTGATATCGAGGAGCAAGGAAACCGCGTGGTATAGTATCACTGCTGATTGGTTCGCAAAAAAATAGTATCACTGCCGATTTATAATTATTTTTTATTTCTGATGAATGCTAGCGTTTCAACTCTTACGACGAAGGGTGCCAAACACGGCACATGCTAGATGTCCCACACGTTAGCGAAAGGACTAGGACATGAACAGCATGGTAGAGCCCAGCGTAAAAAAACAGCGTGGTAGAGTGTCTCCACTTCTTCCACTTCTGGGTCGGAGACCACACGTAGTAGTACTTAGTTGTATGAACGATACAAAGTGCGACCTGGAGAGAAAGACACGTCTAGTTGGAAGGTCTCGGGCATACACGTAAACAAATATAAAAGTTAATATGTGCCTCCAACTAATATATTAGTAGTAGAGTATTTAGACATGTACTCCATAACATCACCATGCATTGCACGTACAACATTTAGTGGTAGTACATAGTAAGAGACAAATGCCGCCCAAGAGTTCCCTTCTCGACCTACTTTTGGGTGTTTGGTAGAGTGTATGGAGGGTGCATGAGTCCACACTAGTTTAGCACAAATACACTAGAAGCATGCATAAAGAGAGCATGCATGAAGAGGAGTGTTGAGTTGAGCATGCATGAAGAGGGAACAACTATGCTGAGACGAGAACGCAACTAAACACACCCTGTATGCCACGCATGTTCATACCATTTGTGCCTTTCTACTTCACTTACTGCGCTACATTACTCAGGTTCGTACGTCCACTCCTGGGTACATGTCCGTCTCGTAGTTCCAGTGCCACGTGTTCTTCATATAGATGGAACGATCGTTGCATAACACGTGCGCCTTGATGCTAGATGTCTCGCGTGTTGGAAAAAGGATGAACAAAGCTCACGTAAAAAAATAGAGTGGAAGAACATAGATTCCGGACGACCGAGAAGGAGCAAGGAACCTCGTGGTGGAGCGTCTGCACTCATAATATTTAATATTATTCAGCGATATAAAATTAACCAATCATCTCCACAGTGGACTGGAAGAGTATGAAACACGGCAGCCCAGTATAGTTACATCATACTAGTACATGACTAACCCACGCTATCACCATATTTCTTGGCTTCCGTGCGACACCTATCTCTAGTAATCCAGCAACCTGTATCGCTTCTCCCTCCTCGTCTCTATCAAAGCGCGGCGGGCTGGCGTTTCTGCCGTCTATTGAGGTCGGTTAACTATCACATGTTAGCGACATGCCAAGAGCATTCTAAAAAAATCCTTTCATGTTCCATTTTCAAAAAGAAAAAAATCCTTTCACGTACGAATTTGCCTGTATGCTTTGAGAAACTTGCATGTCCTATACTCCTCCTGTTTGATACTCTAACTTAGATAGAGGTTAGACTAACTCATGACTAACCCTGAACTAACTGTAGCTAAAGAGGTGTTTGGGTGACAGGGTTAGATTGACAATAAATGCACTTCATGGAGAGAGAAAAGTGATTTTTCAGTGGTCCCAATGAGAACTATCTCCAGTTAGCACCTCTTGGGTGGGATAGTTTTTTTTTTGTGGGTTCGGTGCAACTTGCTCCAATTTAAACCCTCATGCTTGGATACTTTAGGTCTATTTGAGCCCCAACTAGCTCAAACTAACTCTAACCCATGGATCCAAACAGGGCATATGGCCAGTCTCGACGCGGAGCAGTCGCGTGCACCGGGAAGCGGCGCTCTCTCGGGCGTCGCGCCACTTCAAAGCCGGCGCCAGGTAGAGGTCGCCTCTGCGCTGGACGGGCATTAATGCGGCACTGACGCTCCAGGCGACGCTGACAGTTTCACGCGGGAAGCGTGCGCTGGCAAGGGAGTATAGGTTTTGAACCGTTTCAGGTGTAGTAGTAATGGTAGTTTGCAAAACTACTCAGTTATTCCACTCAGTTTCCTAAGAAATTGTGGTAAAAAAACGTTACTCCACAGCCCGCTTCCCTTCTCCTTCCTGCTCGTGATTTATGTGGCCATGTTAACGTGGTTGTGTCAAAATAATGTCACTTCTTGCTCGTGATTTGCGTTATATAATTACAAGCAAGATTCTCGTGCATTGCACGGAACATCAATATGCATTTTTTTTTACAAAACACCTGGTGTGATTGACCCTTGCAGGAGTAATCCCATGTGTATAAACTAATGATATCTCGAGAATTTTATCGGAAAACTGGTATCTCGAGAATGTCATCGAAAAAATGAAAGATGAGAGATAAGGCAAGGAGGAGTGGAGCGTGGTGGTGACTGGTGGTCGAAATGGGCGGAGGCATGGGGATGGACGGCGCCGGCAGGCGGCAGTGGCCACCATGCATGCTAGATTGTTCCAGAGACTTATTCCTTTTTTAATTGCTGAGCAATGAGTTTGCGGGAGATAATGATGTGGAGAGAGGTGCGGGTATCTTTTGTAAAATTATCATAGTTTGCTTCCTATCCGTCAGATATAGATCATACGGTCTGTATTACAAGATGGCAGGCACACCATCATTGCCAACTCGTTTTTTTATAAGGGTATACAGATGATAAGTTTGCTAACTACTAAAGTAAAGTGGAATCTGTCCATGTTATGCAAGTAAATAAAGGTGATTGTTTATCATACGGGTAAGGTTGGATGAAGGGTGGTAGGAACAAATGCTCCGCCTAGAGCATGTGTGTGTGAGATGGAGTCTTAGTGTGTGGTGTGTGTGTGTGTGTGTGTGAGAGAGAGAGAGAGAGAGGAGAGAAAGAGATGGAGTCTTAGTTTGCGTGTTTGTGTGAGAGAGAGAGAGAGATGGAGTCTAAGTTTGTGTGGGGGTGCGTGTGTGTGTGTGTTTGTGTGTGTGAGAGAGAGAGAGAGAGATGGAGTCTTAGTGTGTGGGGGTGGGTGGGTGGTGCGTGTGTGCGTGCGTGCGTGTGTGTGTGTGTGCGTGCGTGTGTGTGTGTGTATGTGTGTGTGTGTCCCGGGGTCCTCTGTGGCGGATGTAATTTAAGTGTGCATGGCTTCATCATAGAGAGGTGATGTTTATGGTAGAGGCCACCAACGATGGGGTGCGAGAGAGAAAATGCCCATAGGAGGGAAGAGAAGGTGCGTGCGCGTGAGAGGAGTCGACATCAAGAGAACGTGTTTGTTCGAGAGACACCACGTAAGACTACTATATATCGATGGTGCATGTATGCGGGAATTAAACAAAGGGATGGTCTTATTGGTTTCGGGGATATAGGGGAGAACGATTTGATGTGGCATTAGGATTGAGGGTAATTAACTACGTATGGAGACATAGATTCCTTGAACGTGAATGTGTGAGAGGTATACATGTATACGTGGGATGTGTGTTTGTGCGCACGCGCATGATCGAGATAAAAGAAAGAAGAAATAAGTCCTAAGATCAATGACATGGGAGAGACAGGTCGGTATGACAATATGCATGCATGTGAGAATGCAGGGAAGAAGGCCCAACAATTGAGCATGTGTTTTTGTCTTTAAGAGATAGTGGCGTGGGCTGGAGCATGCTTCTATGGCGAGCAGAGGGGGTGAGGCGCAACGATTGTGCAAAAGAGATCAACCTATAAATGCATATGTATGGATAGACATATATAGTGTGGGTGATAGGAAGCAAGACTCCGTGCGAGAAATAAATGTTGACAGAGAAACTACAGATAGATACAGAGATGGAGATGCTAGCTAGAGAGACATCCGTTAGTTTGGGTGTCAGAGATGACCGTCGGGTGGTTCAAAGGGTGAAGTTATATATGTGTGTGAGAGGGCACTTGACTGCATGCATGTAGAGAGAAACATATGTAGTGTGCGTGATAGGAATCAAGAGTGAGGGCGAGAAAGAAGGTTGATGGAGAAACAGATAAATAGAAAGATAAAGATGCAAGCTAGTGTGCGCTAGAGATAGGAGTCGAGTGGATCAGAAGGCTGGGTTATGTGTGTGGGTGTGAGAGAGATAGAGAGAGGGTGCATGTGAGTCACATACAAACAAATATCAGAGAGAAATGAGATCCAGAGAGACGGAGTTGTGTGTCTGTGAGAGAGAAAGATATTTCACAACGAGAGTGATAGCTAGAGAGACATATGAGGGAACGCAAGATATCTCTAGGGAGAGAGGGTGTGTTTGAGCGACATACAAGAGAACAATGGAGAAATATGAGACCCTGGGAGACAGAGTTTGTGTTTGTGTGTGAGAAAGAGATGTTGAAGAGGAAGAGTCATAGGTTCTCATATCTAAGGAGCGAAAGACATCTCTGTATGAGGGGTGTGCGAGTGGCACACATGGGAATAGTTGAGAGAAATGAGACCCCGGGAGACAAAGTTTTGTGTTTGTGTGAGAGAAAGAGATTCCACATGGAGAATCATAGCTAGAGACACATAGCAGGGAGCGAGATATACTTAGAGAGAGATAGAGTGATGAAGGTCGATGGAGAGAGTACCATCAGTGTGTTATGAAGATAAAAGATCATTGTCGACATACAGGTAGCACGATAGATGCCTGAGAGACGATGAATGCGTATAGGTCCAGAGAGATAGTCCTATATAAGCATGAGTGATAGCTATATGAGACGAATATCTGGATTAAAGGGGATTCAAATATTTAAACTGGAGATCACGACATCGATAATATCATAACGCAAAATTGGTGTATCAAACATGCATATTCATTTGAATTTGGGCACACGTGTAATGTTATATAGTTTATCAATATTGGTGATCCATAGATTCTTCAATTACAAACAATGCATGGTTTATATGCAATTAGTGTCTAAACGGGATTACACTATATGTTGCGTGTGTGAAACACATTATACATGTTTGAGAAGTTAAAAAAACCCGCATGAAACACACATTAATTGGAGACAGCTAGCGAGGAATGCATACATTGGATTTCAACGTAAAGTGGTTTCAAATATTTGAAAATCCAAATTGATGGATACAACCTTATGAATCTGAGATCATGCCATTTGTAAACCATATTTATGTATAAATGGTGTTGAGCTTTTGAAAGTATATATGTAAAAAATGATGTATATAGAATGTAATTCCAATTGAAAGTGGATACCGCCCAAAAAAAAAAGTAGAATACAAACGGAATTCGAATTGAGTTGGCACGGTAAACATGCACTGTGCAAAATTTGAACGAAGCGGGGAAAGTCGCAGTAACCGCCTGAAACCAAAATCTGCGAGATGGAAATCACTACTGCCTATCCCTGCCGCGCAAAGCCTATCTGCTGGATTTCTATAGGTTTTGATAGGGGTAGGTTTGTAATTTCACCCAAACGTGACGTAACCACCTCTCACCCGGATTCATACACGGTGGGCGCCAAAACACAGTGTGCCCTTGGCTGAAATCGACTCCCTCCCCGATTCATATTCATACACGGTGGGCGCCAAAAACAAACTCTCGTCAGCAAATATTCGGTGTATGCGAGATTACCATCCTATCCCCAACCGACTAATGTTGTTGTGATGTAGTAGAAATTTGAAACAGGGGCTAAGTTTGTAAATTTCCTTGCATTTGAGACAAGCGCGCCCTGACTACATGGTTCCCCCCTTCCTCTCTACGTCCCTTTTCCCCATTCATACTCCGTGGGCGCCAAAACACCCTCTCCACACCACCTTCCTCCGTTCGCCACCGTCTGCCACCCCATCCACCACCCTCCTCCTCCACCATGCCGGAGCTAATACCCCGATGCCGCCGTCCATTACAAGAGATCGACCTCTCTCACCCACGCCTTCGGACCGGGATCCTTGCATCCCGTCCTCTCGCTTCATCCCCACCGTCGTCCACCTTGCCGGCGCTGCTCCTACGACCGTCTCGTCCATCGTGCCCCGCCGCCACCGTCTACCCTCCTAGATCTGCTTCCACGCCGCCGACAGCCATCGCTACCGCAGCACCATCAAATTCTCACCAGATGCTTACACGGCGCCGCACCAGAGGTGGTACTCTTTCGTATCTGCTCAACTTATTTATCGCAGCAAGAAAATAGATCGCCACTGCTTTACTCTGATTTCTTGTCTTGGTTGCAAAGTTGCATTTGTCCGGTTTGCACCTTCAGATCCGCCATGGCACGCTCAACACTATACTCCCAATGCTTATGGTTTTCCCCTTTTATATTCCACACTAGTTAAATCACAGTAGACTAAATTTCAAAATTGGGTCAGTCGATTTTTTAGAGCTCGCCGGAGTTCGCCGGTGCGATCCAAGGGGCTCGGGTGGTTGTGGGGCCTCGCCGAAAACTCGACGCGGGTGGGGGTGGGGGTGGCGGAGGAACACAGGCGGTGGGGGCCGGTGGTCCGACCGGCGGCCCGTGCGGTGTTCTGTATGGGAAGAATCACAGACGAGGAAGAAGAAGGGTTAGGAGACGTAGGATCTTCATCCAACCGCCTGAAATGGTCGAGAGACAGCTAGGAGTTGCATTCTTAATGTGCTCTGGTTCATCATGTGTGGGCACTGCGCAACCAACATTTTATTATCCAAAATCTGCTTGCTCTTCTTTACCATGTTCGATAGTGCTGGCCTGTACGCGATCGATAGGCTTTCAGTTACTAGCGGCAATAGAACACCGTATTTTCAAGCCAATTCAACTTTCCCGATTTATATATCGTGGTTATGGTGTACCCCTGTTATGTACACTATGATCTGCCTAGTTGTTGTGTGCTCTTGTTATCATGGTTTGGCAATAAACTATCTATACAGTATATTATGAACCTATCATCTACCAGCTACCCTTACTTCTGGAGCCTATTTTTTGTGTACTTGTGCCAGATTATATAAATGCACGCACGATATTACAGCACACATGAGCTCTCTCATCAGAATCGAGTGATAGCACATAAGTGTTTACAGGGGCGCCCCTATATTAGAATATCATCTGCATTACAAAGATAATCTCACAACTATTTATGTTTTCATGGTTCTCAGATATTATATGCAATTACAGTGAATATCAGAATCCGCGCATCAGAAGAATATTGTGGAACACTGCAATGACTTACAAAATTGGCACCAAGGCATTGAGTGCCATTTTGGAAGCAATGAAACTCGTACGCTCCCCACCTGTTGATTCTTGTTCAGAATATCATTCTAATGACTATTCTAACCTTGAGGAGTCAAAGGCAGATGGCCTGTCCTGTTCACCCATCAAGGTGCCTGTTCTAATTTGGCAAGGTTTTATTGATTGCGCGTATCTTGCATATGTTGTCTTGCATTTCTTCTACTTTGTTGCACCACCATCTGCTTAGTTTACTCATCATATAACTCGAGATGCTATGCCCATCCATTATCAATACATATTCCATCTGTCGCCATACCATGTTTTTTCACTCAAATGCTATTCTTGTGCATCAGACATCAAAAAGGAAGAGGGTGATTGCCGAACCTGAAGGAGCACCAGCAAAGTCCTTGAAAAACATGGTGGTGCCGGAGAAATCAGACAGCGCCCCACTTATATTGGTTGTACAACCAGTGACACAAAACATAGGACCGACTCCAGCAGATTGTACCCATACTTCACTGGCCACACCACTAGCCCCACCACATAGGACCTGCACTCCAGCAAAAGTTATACCAATTTCATTTGCCATAGCACCAGCCGTACCATAGAAAAATCCCACTCCAGCAAAAAGTACAGCAAGTCCACCGGCCGAAGACCTATCCCAACTGTAGAGACGGCCAATTCCTGCAGATTGGAACCCCATTCCATTTATTCTCAGTTTAAAAGACAATGCTTTCAATGTTGTTAGGGACTACGTGCATATATTCCCATCATGGGAAGATTATAGTGAAGACAAACACCATTTTCACATCTTCCTGTCCAACTTACGTGTAAGTGCTATTATTCATGGTTATTATTTTCCTATTTTCTGCTGATCGAACACATCAATGATTTACATTACATTGTTGTAACTAGGTGAGGGTAAATCTGGATAGTCATGACGAGCAAAGCTTGCTTGTGCTTTTCAAGGAAGCATTGCAGCAGTATCGGTGTTACCTGAGGAAATCACACTTTGATGGCAAGTCTATAAACGAATTTCCGGTGAAGTCTCCCGTGCTAAATTTAGAAGACATTGAATGGAAAAACCTTGTTATGCACTGGTTTCGTTCCCAGGATGAGGTACTGTCTATGAAATCACATGACAATTTGAACTTCTACTTTTCCGCATGTGCCTTACGGATCTTTTTTGCAGGAAATCAGCTTGAAGAAGAATTCCGGTTTGAAAAGAACGATAGGATATCGCAAATATGCTGGCCGCTGCTTTGCTCTTGTTAGTACCTATTGTCCTGTATCACTGTACTTGCATACATACCTGGTTCATTATGTGACAGCAGTATGCATGATAGCTTGCTTATCAATTGTTCGCTCCAAATTATCTGATCTCTATGAATGGTTACATTAGTGTAGAATATATCCAATGCCAATGAATTCTTTTAGCTCTGCATTGTTCTTGTAAGTACATGATGTCCTTTATCAGTGTACTTATATTGACAGGTAGTTATTCATGTACCATCACTCTGCAGCTTATTTTCCTTTGCCCTCCATTTTCTACACATCAGATCTATATTTACTCTTACCATAAGGTTGGTACTGAAGAAGTTTAGCTGTGCATTGCTCTTGGCTGTGCCTTTTGCCTGTATCGCTGCACATACATTTATAGCTGCTTGGTTATGTAGCATCACTCATCATATTATCTTAAATATTCTCCATGTTTTCGTATATTATCACATCTATATTTACTCTTAACAAAATGTAGAATAAAGGCAATGCTTATGAAGAACATTCTGTGCTAAACTTCTTGAATTGCCCCCCCCCCATCAGCATGGACAAGGGCTTTATAGAGCCTATCTTCACCAGTAATGTAAGTTTGTCCTTCTCAAGCCTTCAAAATTTGTTGTGTATATTTGGTTAGGCATGACTGCAACAGCTGTTTATTTTTGGTGTTTGCATCAAATTGCATGTTTAAAGTTTATTATGTAGTTCATAAACAAAAGTTTGTCCTTCTCAATTTAAGTTTTCAGTTGTACAACCAAGTTCCTTCTTCATACCATGTAAATTAAACTATACAGAGCAAGTGATCTTCTTTTGCACTGCATGTATGCTTCCGTTCTTCATCCGTAATCCAGTGGTGTGGTGAACCTACCCACTACAGCACAATGTCATATTTTGCAATGTCTTAACTATGAACAATGTCATATCATTCTACTATTATTTAAACCGCCTCTTTATTTGCCAATCTGAAATGGGATAAATTGACAGCACACTAACCATTGGTACTTATGAGTTCTTGGTCTGTAATCCAGTGGTGTCGTGAAGCTGCCAACTCCTTCACAATGTCAATTCCTGCCATGTCTTGACCTGAACAATACCATATTGTGTTAATGCAATTTTAAACTGTGTCACTTTATTCGTTAGTAAGAAATGTGATTAATTGTCAGCACTGATACTTTTATGTGCAAAACCTGTCATCTGTTTGCTTGTTTATCTTTCAGAGTGAGGAAGATATAAGTGTTGAACAAGTGTAGTCTCATCATCTTGCTCAGCTACTTGCGCTGCAGCTCCCCAGCAGGGCTAACCTTTCTTGAACTCTATTAAAGTGCTGTCGGTTTTGTATATTATTTTGTCGGCGTGTTTATTTGCACTGGTGGTGATCTTTGATGCCCAGTGTATATAATCTACTGTCTGATTGTGCTTTATTATCATAGTGGCGAACTTCGATGCCCAATGGATGTAATAGGCCGTAATGTCTTTATTGTATAGTCTAGGTTTTTCTTATTCACGATGCTGCAGTTATTTTACTGTATATATATCTTGTCTTTGTAGTAAACCGGCCCAACAGTAAAATTACGGTACATAATCGGGCCGTCATGCAATCACGATGTATGATCCGCATCATGGGCCCTGTCAAACTGGCCCACTAGTAGATTCGGGCCTTTAATAGGCCGAGTAACCCCCGGCCCTCTTTTCGCAAGAAAACTCAATGGGCTTTTAGGACGCTGAGAAGTAGGCTGGTCCTGAAACGTGCCGAATAGCTCACGGGCCGGCGGCAGCCCGAAATGGACCCCGGCCCATGATTGTGCGAATCAATTCACGGGCTTTTAACAGGCCAAAGTTGTCTCGGTCCTTGTTTGGCCCAATCAGATATCGGCTGCGAGCAGGCTAGATGCAAACCGGGCCGTAGTTAAGCCCAACTATATGACGGGCTTTTAGCAGGCCGAAATTAATATAGGGCCGAAATGTTAAATTGGCCCTTAATAGGCCAAAACTAATATCAGGCCGAATTACTAAATGGGCCTTTAGCAAGTGGGCCCAAAAGCATAGCGTCCAGTCAACGGGCTGAATCTGATATGGGCCATAATTGAGCCCAAAGCCTCTTAAAGGGCCGGACCTGATCTGGGCCGTGATTTGGCCCAGAAAGTGGGAGACTTTTAACGGGCCAGATCTTATATGGGCCATTACTAGGCCCGGAACATGGCAGGCCATTAATGGACCGGATCAATTATGGGCCGGCATTTGGCCCAAAACATGGCAGCCAGTTAATGGGCCGGCCTACTAGGGTCCTCAAAATCTTGTGGGCCTATAGCTGGGCCGACCCATTAATGTCGGTGAAATCTCGTGGGCCTTTAGCTGGGCCGGCCCATTATGATCCACAAGAATTTTGTGGGCCTTTACCTGGGCCAGCCCATTATGGCACCCAAAAATCTTGTGGGCCTTTACCTGGGCCGGCCTATTATGGCCTGCGAAATCTTGTGGGCCTTTAGCTGGGCCAGCCCATTATAGTCCGCAAAATCTCGTGGGCCTTTAACTGGGCCGGCCCATTAAGGGCCGCCAAATCTTGTGGGCCTTTAGTTGGGCCGGCCCATTTAAACTTGATTGGCCATGCCACGTGTCGACGTATCATAGGCGCCTTCTGTCCAATGAGTGGATGACATCTGTCCCAACGATGAGCCGACACGTGTTTCCTCAAGCCAATGATGATTTTACACGTGGAAAATCCCCATTGGTCGGGGCTGTTAACGGGTTATCGGATCCAAAACCCGACCCGATAGCTTAACGGCGTTCTGTTGCGGTGGATGCCATGTGTCGGTCACCCTTGACGATAGCACTTCTGTGACGCGCGGTTTATCGTCATGGAAGTGGACACTTCCGTGATGATAATTTTTGTAATGTCATCGAACACTTCTACGACAGCACAGGTATGACTATCTTGATTCTCTCATAAATTTGTCATGGATGTACACACATGACAAAAAATGCGAACTATGACAAACATGTATCATCACGGAAGTGTATTTTTTTGTAGTGTATCTAGGTGACATTAGAGTTGGTTGATGTGTGTCATATGGTGTTATTTTAGTATTAACTCTTGGTTAGATTGATCGGAAAGAATAGCTTTGTGTTATTTTAGTACGAACTCTAGGATAGATTGATAGGAAAGAATAGCTTTGAGGTGGTTTCCTGCCCTACAAAAAATTTCTAGCTTCTGTTCTCCGCTAATAGGAACTCAAGAGTGATTCTTTATTGCACTTTGAGGGATGATCATATGATCCAACTATGTTAGCATTGTTAAGAGATTGCACTAGTGAAAGTATGCACCCTAGGCCTCATTTTCCATCATTGCAATACCGTTTGTGCTCCGTTTTACTATTTACTACTTTGCTGTTTTTTATTGTTCACACTACAAAAACTCATATCTACTATCCATACTACACTTTTATCACCATGTCTTTGCCGAACTAGTGACCTATACAATTTTCCATTGTATTGGGTGTGTTGGGGACACAAGAGATTTCTTGTATTTGATTGCACGGTTTCTCGAGAGAGTCTATCTTCATCCTACGCCTCTCACGGATTGATAAACCTTAGGTCATCCACTTGAGGGAAAATTGCTAATGTCCTACAAAACTCTGCGCTTGGAGGCCCAACACGAGTCTACAAGAATAAAGTTGTGTAGTAGACATCAACCCTTCACTGTGCCGCTACTGATTCCCCCGTTGCCTCCGTTCTCTCATCGTTGATGGCTAAGATGAGGAGCGAGAGAGAAATTGAGATCTCTGGCTTGGAGCCATCTTCCAGGCCCACCGGTGAGAAGAGAAGAAGGACCGCCCCCAACAAGGGGGCACGGTCAGGGTGCGGCACACCCAAATCCACTGGAAAGTGGTTCCCGTCCGTGGTGACGGAGGCTGAAATGAAAAATATACAAGGACAACATGTCCATGCTCGCGGATCTGAAGGTGCACATTCCAAGCAGGGAGGTCCCACCGAAGCCCTATGCTAATGAGCATGTCCTATGCTTAGGGTACTTCGGGCGGGGGCTCGGCTTCCCGCTTCACCCTTTAATGCGTGGCCTCCTCTACTTTCTGGGGTGTCAACTTCACCACATCCCACCCAATGGGGTTCTACATATCGCAAATTTCATCACTTTCTGTGAGTGCTATCTTGGGATAGCACCACACTTTGACTTGTTCTGCTATTTCTTTTAGATCTGAGTTTATTCGAACGAGGATGTCGTTTGCGACCTTGGGGAGCCATTCTGCAGCTCCGCCCCAATTCCACCTTCTTTTCCTTCGACCTCCTGAAGTCCGTTCGGGAGTGGAATAAGTTGTGGTTCTATGTGGAAGGCCTCGGTGATGACCTATCGGCCTTTGTGAATGAGTCGCCCAGAAGTTACTCTCATGGGCTCCGCTCTCCAATCCATCCTCGGAGGTCAAGCTTCTCGCGGAGGCCACTGCCCACTTGAATAAAGGCGGGTTGACCGGAGGCCAGATTGTGCAGACGTGGGTGGCCCATTGTATCTTGCCCCTGTGGGCTCTGCTACCTCTTAAGCACTGCGTTGGATTTCCCTGAAGAGGAGAGGATGATGCAGCAAAGTAGCGTAAGTATTTCCCTCGGTTTTTGAGAACCAAGGTATCAATCCAGTAGGAGACCACGCACAAGTCCCTCGTACCTACACAAAATGATAGCTACTCGCAACCAACGCGATTAGGGGTTGTCAATCCCTTCACGGTCACTTACGAGGGTGAGATCTGATAGAGATGATAAATAATTTTTTTTGGTATTTTTGGTATAGAGATGCAAAGTGAAAAGAAAAAGGCAAAGTAAAAACAAAGCAAATAATAAAGTGATGGAGATTGATATGATGAGAATAGACCCGGGGGCCATAGGTTTCACTACTGTCTTCTCTCAAGAGCATAAATAGTCTACGGTGGGTGAACAAATTACTGTTGAGCAATTGACAAAATTGAGCATAGTTATGAGTATATCTAGGTATGATCATGTATATAGGCATCACGTCCAAGACAAGTAGATTGAAACAATTCTGCATCTACTACTATTACTCCATTCATCGACCGCTATCCAGCATGCATCTAGAGTTTAAAGTTAAAAACAGAGTAACGCCTTAAGCAATATGACATGATGTAGAGGCATAAATTCATGCAATATGATAAAAACCCATCTTGTTATCCTCGATGGCAACAATACAATACGTGCCTTGCTGCCCCTTCTGTCACTGCGAAAGGACACCGCAAGATTGAACCCAAAGCTAAGCACTTCTCCCATTGCAAGAACTACCAATCTAGTTGGCCAAACCAAAAGGATAATTCAAAGAGACTTGAAAAGATAACTCAATCATACATAAAAGAATTCAGAGAAGATTCAAATATTATTCATAGATAAGCTGGATCATAAACCCACAATTCATCGGTCTCAACAAACACACCACAAAAAGAAGATTAAATCGAATAGATCTCCACAAGAGAGGGGGAGAACATTGTATTGAGATCCAAAAAGAGAGAAGAAGCCATCTTGCTACTAGCTATGGACCCAAAGGTCTGATGTAAACTACTCACACTTCATCGGAGGGGCTATGGTGTTGATGTAGAAGCCCTCCATGGCGGATGCCCCCTCCGGCGGAGCTCCGGAACAGGCCCCAAGATGGGATCTCGTGGATACAGAAGGTTGCGGCGGTGGAATTAGGTTTTTGGCTCCGTATTTGATCTGTCGAGGGTACGTAGGTATATATAGGAGGAAGGAGTACGTCGGTGGAGCAACAGGGGGGCCACGGGGCAGGGGGCGCGCCCTAGGGGGGGCGCCCCCCACCCTCGTGACCGACTCTTCTGCTTCTTGGAGTAGGGTCCAAGTCTCCTAGATCACGTTCGGTGAGAAAATCACGTTCCCGAAGGTTTCATTCCGTTTGGACTCCGTTTGATATTCCGTTTCTTCGAAACACTGAAATAGGCAAAAAACAGCAATTCTGGGCTGGGCCTCCGGTTAATAGGTTAGTCCCAAAAGTAATATAAAAGTGGAAAATAAAGCCCAATATAGTCCAAAACAGTAGATAAAGTTGCATGGAGCAATCGAAAATTATAGATACGTTGGAGACGTATCAGGCATCCCCAAGCTTAATTCCTGCTCGTCCTCGAGTAGGTAAATGATAAAAAAGAATTTTTGATGCGGAGTGATACTTTGGCATAATTTCAATGTAAATCCTCTTAATTGTGGCATGAATATTCAGATCCGAAAGATTCAAGACAAAAGTTCATATTGACATAAAAAAATAATACTTCAAGCATACTAATCAAAGCAATCATGTCTTCTCAAAATAGCATGGCAAAAGAAAGTTCATCCCTACAAAATCATATAGTTAGGCTATGCTTCATTTTCGTCACACAAAGATGTTCCCAACTTCTATACCCCCGATGACAAGCCAAGCAATCGTTTAATACTTAAATAATCTCAAACTTTTTCAACCTTCACGCAATACATGAGCGTGAGCCATGGATATAGCACTATGGGTGGAATAGAATATGATGATGGGGATTGTGTGGAGAAGACAAAAAAGGAGAAAGTCTCACATTGACGAGGAAAATCAACGGGCTATGGAGATGCCCATCAATTGATGTCAACATGAGGAGTAGGGATTTCCATGCAACAGATGCACTAGAGCTATGAATGCTCAACAAAAGAAAACTAGTGGGTGTGCATCCAACTTGCTTGCTCATGAAGACCTAGGGCATTTGACGAAGCCCATCGTAGGAATATACAAGCCAAGTTCTATAATGAAAATTCCCACTAGTATAAAAAGACAACTTATCAGACTCACTACATGAAGAACAAGGTGCTACTTTGAAGCACAATATATGAGACTCACTACATGAAGAACAAGGTGCTACTTTGAAGCACAAGTGTGGAAAAGGAGATAGTAGCATTGCCCTTTTTTATTTTATTTTTTGGGCCTTTTTTTCTTTTTTTGGCCTTTCCCTCTTTTTTTTATTTGGGCAATGCTCTAATAATGATGATCATCACACTTCTATTGATTACAACATAAGGATTACAACTCGAAACTTAGAACAAGATATGACTCTATATGAATGCCTCCGGCGGTGTACCGGGATGGTGCAATGAATCAAGAGTGACATGTATGAAAAATAATGCATGGTGGCTTTGCCACAAATACGATGTCAACTACATGATCATGCAATGGCAATATGACAAAAGTAATGTATGTCATGATGATGATGATGGAAGTTGCATGGCAATATATCTTGGAATGGCTATGGAAATGCCATGATAGGTAGGTATGGTGGCTATTTTGAGGAAGATATAAGGAGGTTTATGTGTGATAGAGTGTATCATATCATGGGGTTTGGATGCACCGGCGAAGTTTGCACCAACTCTCAAGGTGAGAAAGGGCAATGCACGGTACCGAAGAGGCTAGCAAAGGTGGAAAGGTGAGAGTGCGTATAATCCATGGTCTCAACATTAGTCAAAAGAACTCATATACTTATTGCAAAAATTTAGAGGTCATCAAAAATCAAGTACTACGCGCATGCTCCTAGTGGGATAGATTGGTAGGAAAAGACCATTGCTCGTCCCCGACCGCCACTCATAAGGATGCACAAGCCAGGTACACTTCATGTTTCAAATTTGTTACACAACTTTAACCATACGTGCATGCTACGGGACTTGCAAACTTCAACAAAAGCATTTCTCAAATTTAAAATTACTCAACTAGCACGACTTTGATATTATCACCTCCATATCTCAAAACAATTATCAAGCATCAAACTTATCTTAGTATTCAATTCACTCAAAAGAAAGTTTCACATATCTTGAACACCAAGTATATTAATATTAAGCAAATTATCATGCTAATAACGACTCTTAAAATAATCTAAGTGAAGCATGAGAGATCAATAGTTTCTTTAAAACAAATGCACCAC
>NW_025229703.1:15424-19997 GCF_018294505.1 Triticum aestivum | reverse complement strand
TTCAGTTAACACTCATTTTTCAGTTAACTCCTTACAGTTCAGATCATATTTTGATTGTCAATAATAGTGGACTTTTAAGGCTTTCTTAGAGGCAATACTAGTGGATTTTAGGCTTTTTACATGCAATAATAGTGGAATTTTAGGCTTTTTTGGAGGAGTGTGTTTCATGCCGGCCTACAGTGATGAATTAGTCAGAGGATTGTGCCTTAGGATTGTGCCAAAGCTACACATTGTATATATTTGCTTGTCCTTCAAATAGGGGCAAGACTGTTACAGAAAAATTACTTGCAAGCATATTGTGATTTACTTGCAAGCATATTGTGCCTTAGTTACAGAAAAATTACTTGCAAGCATATTGTGGTGACCCACACTATGTTGGTTCACACTCATTGAGTTCGCTCGTGAAGGGCCGCTGCTGCTTGAGGCCCTTGAGAGGCCCTTCGTGTCGTGATGATTTTGCAGGTACCCCGAGAGGCCCTTGAGTTTGCCGGAATGTCGATTAACTTCCGTTCTGGCAAATTCGGGTACTCCATATGTCCTATTTTCAGCAAAGGTCATGCTGAAATTTTCCGTGAATTTTAGCATGACTTTGCTAAAAATCGGACATATGGGGTACTTGCTACTAATGCATGGCCTAGGGTATCTTAGTACTTAATTAAGTAGGATCAACTGCCCCTTTATTCTTGCTGTATTAAACCATAGGTGGCAATAGAGCCAAGTGATTAGGCCCAACCTAGGGTGCCTCGGCATTGATAAACCCTAAATGATGAAAACTTAACTTGGCTGCCCCGGATGCCTCAGTGTCGATGAGAACCTAAATGATGTACGCTTAGGCTTTTAGGGTGCCTCGGCGTCGACAAACCCTAAGTGATGAAAGCTTAGGCTTTTAGGGTGCCTCGGTGTCGACAAACCCTAAATGATGAGACCATGATCTTGTTCCTTGACAATAACCAACTTTTTGACCAATTTTTTTTCCTATTTAGAGTGAAACATGGCCCACAACGATGAGGCCGGTGGTTCGGGCGGCAAGCAATTCTGGGAGTTGTCCCAGGATATGTCGTCATCATCATCGGACGACGAAAGTCTCCCGGCGGAGTGCGACTGGTGCCACGACGATCGAGGTCTATGCGACATGCCTCACCTGGACGATGATCGTCGCTTCAACATTAAGCTCGAGGAGACCTTCAAAGTTGAAACGGTACACAATGACGACAAGTGTTATTTTCATAATTAAGCATGACTTCAACTATTTCAACGTGTAATTTTCATCTTTTACAATTCAAGTATAGCTTATCCCATGCCATGCAAGACGCTATGTCTTGGAGAGGATGGATTTTGAAGACCATGAAATTTCTGAAACAAAGAAAATTGACCTAAGGACTCATCACGATGTTGACTTTGAAGTAAATCTATATAATTCTGAGAGCGTAACCCATTTTGGTTGCAAAAATTGGGAAGCATTTTGCAAGATGTATGGTTTTGATGAGGGTATGCTTATCACCATGGATCTTGGTAATCCTGACATCAACCAAGACAATATGGACATTTGGGTCCTTGTTGATACGCCTCCAGTTCTACCGCTACGTGAGTTTCTCAAACATAGTTATTAGCTAATTTATACTGTTTATTTCAACATAGTGGACATCTTATTTCCATTGACAGCTTATTTTTATTGTTCAAAGAATGTGCGGGAGATGGTAGACAAAACCCACTACACCGATGGCTCCGAATTAACAACTTACAAGGAGAAAAATCATTAGGTCGGATTTTGTACTGACATTGAGAATTACAATATCTACAATCAAACTCCTCAATATTATGGTAAATACGTGCCACTAGTGCATGTGTTCAACTACGGTAACTACCATGGAGATACCCTGGTAAGATTTTTACTATTACGACATCCGTGCATCTTTTGCATACTTCTAAAACTAGTACATCATTGCTAACTATGAAGTTATTACTATGTTTTTCAACAGATAATCCCAGAGAATTGTGTGCCTCATATGATGCATCTGAAAGGTAGTGTTAATGTTTTGAACATACAGCTAGGTCGTCCTACGAATCTCAACTGTCCATACGAGATTTCTAAAAGAAGCGGAGACATGAAAATCAAAGGATGGGAAAAATGTATGGACAGTCGTAAGGAGCTTCTTGAAAGCAAAAGGAAGCGAAGCGCAAGAATTGGAGACATGATGTTCTGCATTCTCCATAATGGAGAGTCAGGGTCTATATTGTTTTATGCTATTTTAGCTTAAATAGGGTATTTAGGTCCTGCCTAATACTGATGATCATGTGCTAAGAACAATTAAGTAGGGTTGGTTCGAAGACTATCAAGATGATGATCGTATGACTTGTTATGAATAACGAGTAGAAGTTGTATGATGATGATTAGTAGGACTTGTTAGGATTAGTATTACTTCCGACAAACTCGATACTCGCGGTCTTGAGACTAGTAATGTTTTATCTTTGTTCGGTCTTTTGAATTCGGAGACTAATATGATGAATTGTATTCAGAGACTAATCTTCTATTGTATTCGATGAATCTGATGTTGTTGTGTGCTGCTGTCTATATTCTGTCTAATAATATATTTTATATTCTGTCTAATAATATATTTTGTAACCTGCGCAAAAATCAGAAAAGGAAAAAAAACCAAATATTCATACTAATGGCGCATCACCACCAGGTGCGTCATTAGTATGCCAAAGGATACTAATGGCGCATCAACAGAGAATGCGCCATTAGTATGACAAAGCCATACTTACGTATGGCCCCCCGGGAGGCACACTAATGGCGCATGCTGTTACATACTAATGGCGCACTAGTTGGTGCGCCATTAGTATACCAGATACTAATGGCGCACGTGTAGTAAGATATACTAATGGCGTGCTACTAATGGCGCACTGGTAATGCGCCATTAGTAGACAAAACCAGTGCGCCATTAGTAGGCCTTTTCCTAGTAATGAAGGACCAGTCTACATGGCTTACCCTATAGCGCAACAGGGGTCTGTGGTCGCTCAACCAACTTCGCGGTATATACGAAATGTGAATTGCTATAAAAACCCATAACAGAAAAATATAATTTATTTAAAACCAAAGAATGTCGTGGCAAATCGTGCATTACCCTCTAATGCATTTATAATGGTGTCACTAGGTAGTGGGACATACCTAGCCAATCAACTGGTACCAACTCACGGGTTCATCTTCTCATATATAACCTAGTATTCCTGTCTATTCACATAAATTCCCTAATATCTGATTTTTAAATTTTAATAGGCTAGTGAAATCAAGAAATAACACTTCAGTAAATCTAATTTTTTTCATTTCCACAATAAAAATAATTGAAGGACTCCAAAAGTTGAAATACTTAAAAATCAAACAGTAAGAAACAAGCAAAATAAAAAATAATCAAATGCATAAAAATATTGGAGACATCAAACAATTAGGAGAGTACAATACTAATCTGGATTAGAGCACTTAGACACATAAAACCATTTAATTCCCAAAAATTGCCCCTTCATCTCAACAAAATGAAAAAATATATTTCTCCCAACCCCCTTTTAATACCTTTTTTTTTCTTGTCTGGAGACACTTTTATCTACTAACCAACACCACCTCCTACAACCCTTCTTCGTCGCCTTTCAACAATAAAAACCCTTCTTCCCAACCAGTGCCTCCAGCAAGCCGTGTAGCCACCACCTTGTCTACCCCCTACCCACTTTGTTAGAGACGCCACACACTATCACCACCAAGCAAAAGTTGACACTTTTGCAATGTCCCATGGCTCTTCCATGTCTCCAGTGCAGTCGTTGGAACCATCTAGAGAGCCGGCGCTACCATCCTCGCGAGCTTCAAGGAGGGCCGGTCCAGAGATCTTTGGGGCCTAGGGCCAACCTAGAAGCTGGGGCTCCTTAATATATACCTATTGGGACATTTACATATACCACTATTATTTTTACCTCGATATGTAGCTATCTAAAAGATGCACATGCTTCTTATAATAGGGGGAAAATCGCATAAGGCAGCTATGCTTACCTTGGCCAACATCAACACATTTGGTGCCTCCATATGCATGTTCTTTTCTATAACATTTTTTTTGTCTTCTGATGAGGGATTAGAACCATGTTTCAAGCCCACTAGATAATGAGGATAGTGGTTGAAATTTTATTATTTATAAAAGATTTGTTGAACAGAGAAATCAACATATTACTTGATATCATCTGCAAACCCGAAACCTTGTTTTGTGGCCACTTTGATCCTCAAGATCTAAGTTGAAATCTTTTGGAGGGAAGGAACCGTCTGAATGCCCTTGATAATGATTACATTTTTATTCTAGAAAGGTTGTAAATCTCAATCGCAAAATCCATAGAGCCCTACAAAGAGAAGATCAAAAAGAAGCGAAAGACTAGGTGGATAAATACGTAGCTGTTAAAGACAAGATCAATTCATGCTCGTGGTTTCACGGATTATGCAGAAGCGAAAACAATCTGCCAATGAGACAATGACCTGCAGATGGCTGATGGTTGCACCTCGCGGCCTAGCGGATGCCGGATGGTTGATGGCCCGGTCGCC
>NW_025229703.1:9335-11933 GCF_018294505.1 Triticum aestivum | reverse complement strand
TATCATGTCATGAGTTATGTCTGATTAACTAATTACAAGGTTTTTGTCAAGCTTCTATTTATTCTTAGCCATCAGGTCTTCTCTACACATACTACATAGAGACTAAAGTACAAAATCATAATTCTGCGGGTTGCATTGCATGTTAATTTCAGTTAGTTATGATATTTGTTATGAATTCTGGGATTGCAAATTTCTGTCTACAATTTGCTGGAGGGGCCTGTGTAGCATGCCATATATATTGATGCTTTACTTCTATGCTGCACCGTATCAGGCATTTATGTCTGATTAACTAATTACAAAGAAGGTGTAATGACTTATATCTGAAAATTCTTCTTGAAGAATATATTTGTAAAAGTGTGCATGTGTTAGGAGAGCTACACTGCAGCTCGAATCTGTAGCTTCAGTTCTTAATTTGTTATGCATGAACTGTAATAATGAGGCAACCTTAGTTGATATTTTTCTGTACTAATAGGCTACTTGGTACTTTGTTTAGCTCTACACATGGAAATATTGGCATGTCATATCTCCGACATATCAGTGAAATCAAGCTACTGTTTGTTACGCCATAGGGGGTAGCATCTAGGTATGCCTCGTAGTATAATGTACAATATGTGTTTCACGAGTCACGACATAGGCTGGGGCTTCCTTGAGCACAATATCCGCCACCTTCCTCAAATGCTTTCCCAGTTAATATGAGGCACCGCAAACTATTAATTTTCATTATATACTCAACATGATTCCTAATAGGTGAACTGTTGAGTGATTTAATTGCTTTTTTCTCCTGTAGTCTGAAAATTGTGATTATGCAGCTGGTAGTGCCAGGATGAATCTCAACTTTTGGAAGCTGGTCAAGCCCACTGAAAATGTCAAGTCGTGCATCAAGGTGTTCTCTTACAAAGAATTCCGAGGGGAGCTCGGGGAGGTTGTCTTCCTCAAGTTCTTCTTACGGAGCGCGAGGGTGCTGAGGACCGTGTCCGTCTCCATGGCTAATCCAAGCTTCATGTCATTCTCAATGGATGAGGCGACTCATAAAGCACAGCAAGCTTCTAACAAGATGGCCAGTAGTTCCTGCGAAATGGTGCTTCTCGGGGGCACAGGTCCTGAAGGAGGCATGCCCTGGAGCTTCAAGACATGTACCGATTACTCTGTTGAGGACCCTTTCTCAGTGGTGCAGATTCGCCACAAAGCTTAATATTCGTGGAGCAATGGAAGTTTTTCGGATGTCAACTGTGAAGCATGTCCGGTATTTGCTTCTTCTGCTACCTGTATCCTGACTTTGGTGGTATTGTAAATTATTATGGGAAGCGTAGAACCCTTTGCTCGGGCCGCATTACATTATATAGAATACATGCTGTGGCTTACAAGGTTTAGATCGATACTAGATCGATCGGTTACAGAAGAAAGATAGGGAGAGGTTGAAACAGAAGAAGAGATATGATATGTTTACAATTTAAACAGAGTTCTATCTCTATACAACAACTAATTCTAACACCCCCCTCAATCTAAACCTCATGAAGCTTTGCCAAGGTTGAGATTGTATTTGAACTCATCTAACCTTCTCATGGTGAGTGGTTTTGTGAAGCCATCAGCAAGTTGGTCTCTCGTAGGTATGAACCGAATGTCAATTAGCTTTCAAGCTACCCTTTTTCTGACAAAGTGAAAATTAACTTCAATGTGTTTGGTACATGCATGGAAAACAGGATTAGCTGAGAGGTAGGTGGCACCAATGTTATCACATCATAACCTAGCAGCTTGTGGAGCCTTAATCCCAAGCTCATAAAGTAAAGTTTGTATCCACATTACTTCAGCTGTTGCATTTGCCAATGCTTTGTACTCCACCTCAGTACTTGACCTTGAAACTGTAGCCTATTTTCTTGCACTCCATGATACAAGGTTTGTTCCCAGAAACACACCAAAACCACCCGTGGACCTTCTGTCATCAGCACAACCTGCCCAGTCTGCATCAGAATATGCAGTAACAAGCATGGATGAAGACCTGGTAATATGAAGCCCAAGTCCCTCTGAAAACTTAAGATACCTCAAAATTCTCTTGACTGCAGTCCAATGAGCAGTTCTAGGTGCATGTAAATATTGACATACTTTGTTCACAGAATAAGAAATATTAGGACGTGTAAGAGTCAAATATTGTAAAGCACCTACAACACTCCTGTAATTTGTTGCATCCTCTGGTCCAAGTACTTCTCCACTTTCAACTGTAAGTTTTTCTGAGGTTGAGATTGGTGTACTCACAGGTTTACAATGTTCCAATCCCACTCTCTTGGGAATATCAGTTGTATATTTGTCATGTGTGAGAAGTATGCCATCCTTTACCTGTTTAACCTCTATACCAAGGAAGTAGTGAAGATCACCTAGATCCTTAAGAGCAAACTCCAGTTTCAGATCCTTAAGCAGACAAGTAGTGGCATCTGAGCTTGAACTAGCAACAATTATATCATCAACATAAACAAGCACAAATATGGTGATATTGCCTTTATTGTAAAAGAACAAAGAGGTATCTGCTTTAGATGGTATAAACCCAAGTTGTTGTAACTGCATGCTTAATCTTGAGTACTAAGCTCTAGGAGACTGTTTCAAACC
>NW_025229703.1:4050-9022 GCF_018294505.1 Triticum aestivum | reverse complement strand
TATAAAGCTTTATCCAACTTAAAGACATAATGTGGTGTGCTTTGGTTCTCATATCCCGGTAGTTGTCGCATGAACACTTCTTCCTCAAGAACACCATGAAGAAACGCGTTCTCAACATCTAGCTGTCTTAGACTCCAACCTCTGGAAATAGCAATAGACAACACAAGCCGAATAGTAGCTTCCTTAACAACAGGGCTAAAGGTATCTTCATAATCAATACCAAATCTTTGTTTAATCCATTTAGCAACTAATCTAGCCTTGTACCTGTCTATACTTCCATCATATTTTCTCTTGATCTTGTATACCCATTTACAATCTATAACATTATTTCCCTTCCTTGGTGGTACTAAATGCCAAGTTTTGTTTTTCATGAGTGCATTGTATTAGCTATCCATAGCCTCCTTCCACTCTTTATGATTAAGAGCATCGTGCAAATGAGTTGGTTCACCACAACTACTAAGAAAAGCTCGTTTGACCCTGTCGTACCTTACAGTGCCATTGGTATATTCCTTTGCCTTGATAATACCTGACTGAGATCGAGTATGACGATGAGGAGCTACTGGCGAGGTTTGCACAGAAGATCCCGATGTAGTAGTAGCTGTTGGTTGCGCCATAGAAGATCCTGCAGGATCAGTTGCAGCTGAGACAGCTGCAGGTTCCCGATCCAGCTCTCGATCTAAGGAGGATGGCGACCCAGACGCGCCAGGCATCCCGCTGTAGGCTCCTGGGTCAGCCCATGGGCTGGTGGCGCGCGGTGATTTGCCCCCGTCCGCGCCTGGAGAGATGGGCTCAGTGGCGGGCCCCGCTGCGCGAGGGCTGACGGCCACCAGCGCCTCTGAACCGGTGGGCTCCACACGGTCGGGCCGGTCGGCCACCCGAGCGCGATTGGCTGCTTGCGGGCGACCGTGATCGTCCTCGGGTCGCGCGTCGATGGAGACAGCCGAGCTGGCGCGGGGATCTGCCTCGGATCGAACACCGCTGCCACCTGAATCTATATGGGATCCGGCGCCTCTTCTGTCTTTTTCTGCACACATAAAATCATGAACTGAATCTGCGCAAATATCTCTAGAATCCAAATTTTCTATGGAATTCTTCACAGGATCAGCTTGATATAATTCACCCCTGTGATCTGGAAGAAGTGCTATTTCAGCACGGAGGAGAGCTCCCGCATTTGGGTGAAGTTTGGCAAACGGAAAAAGAGTTTCATCAAAGACAACGTCTTGAGAGATATAGATACGGCCAGTTGCAATCTCTAAGCATTTGTACCCTTTGTGAAGATTACTATAGCCATGAAAAACACATTCGGTAGATCGAAACTCGAGCTTGTGGCGATTATGTGGACGTAAATTTGGGTAGCAAGCACACCCAATTTTTTAAGAGAATTGTAATCATGCGTTTGATTATATAATCGCTCTAATGGAGTAGAATTTCCAATGACCTTACTAGGAAGGCGATTGATAAGATAAGTTGTTGCAATGAATGCTTCATTCCAATATTTGAGAGGCATGGAGGCATGTGCAAGTAGGGAAAGGCCAACTTCAACAATGTGGCGATGTTTTCTCTCGGTAGAGCCGTTTTGCTAGTGAGCATGAGGACAAGAGACATGATGTTCAATGCCTATGCTAAAGAAGAAAGAGTTGAGCTTCTCATACTCCCCTCCCCAGTCACTCTGGACTGCTAGAATTTTCCTGTTAAAATGTCTTTCAACAAGTTTTTGGAATTCTTGAAACACAGAAAAACTTTAGATTTGTGTTTTAACAAGTAAATCCAAGTAAACTTGCTATAATCATCAATGAAACTGACATAATATTTTTTCTTCCAAAGGAATCTCTAGCATGACCCCATACATCACAGAAAATAAGCTCTAAAGGAGCATGAGACACGTTGTTTGACCTAGGACAAGGGAGTTGATGACTCTTAGCACACTGACATGCTTCACAAATAGACTCACTGGATTGACTATGTGACAATGGCAAATTGTCTTTATTAACTACTTGCTTGACTATGATTGATGATAGGTGTCCTAATCTTTGATGCCACCGTGCCAAAGAGGGCTTGATGACAGAATAAGCACGGCGACGCTTGTGGTTGAAAACTTCGAATGAGATGGGGTAGAGCCCTCCAATGAATCTACCGTGATGAAGAAGTTCCCTCGTTGCCCGGTCCTTTATAAAAAAAGTAACAAGGGTGAGTTTCAAAGAAAACATTATTATCGGTGCTTAGACGAGACATAGATGCAAGGTTTTTATCTGCTTGTGGAACATGGACAACATTGTTTAAGACAAGATCACGTTTAAGGGTAGGGGAATTAATAAAAGCTTGACCGATGTGTCGAATATCCATACCTCCACCACTTGCAGTATGAATCTGATAATTGCCAAGGTATTTCTCCCGGAGAGCGGGTTGCTCTAGTTCACCAGTAACGTGGTCGGTTGCACCAGAGTCAACGTACCACACACCATCGCCCCTTGCTCGCGCATAGCTGTAGCAACAAGACGGCAGTCGGGGACAATATCTTCATCATACTGGTGCTAGCAATCCATGACTTCATGGCCTGCCTTTTTGCAGAGTTGACACCGAGGTCGCCCCCGGGAGGAGGACGAGCGACGGCCAGAGTTGTTGTTGAAGCCGCCGCTTGAGGGTTTGTTGGTGTAGTTGCTGGAAGTGTTGTAGCCGTCGCCGCCAGAGCTGTTGTAGCCGCCATCTCCCTGGAAGTTGCCACGCCCGCGCCCAGCGGTGCGAGACTGCCCCTGGTGACCGTGCCCACGGCCGCGACCACGAGATACAATGTTGGCAGAAGATTGGTGGAGGTTGGTGCGGTGAAGAAGGCTGAGGCGGGCATCAAAACTTAGGAACTGGCTGTAGAGCTCCTAAACCGTGATTGGTTCCACCCGAGCAGTGAGCACCGAGACGATAGAGTTGTACTCCATATCTAGCTAGGCTTGAATTTTGGAGACGATCTCCGGATCGGAGAGCGCAGCGGCAGTACAGGCAACTTCATCTGTGAGACTTTTAATTTTGCCAAGGTACTCGGTCATGGTCATATTACCTTTCTGAAGATCGGTCAGCTCGATGCGGGTCTTGATAGCTTGAGCTTGACTCTAAGCAGCAAACATGGCGTGAATTGCACGCCAAACTTTGGCCGACGTCTGTAACGTGGCGACCTGTGCAAGGATATCGCAGGAAAGAGAGCCCATAAAAAATCCCTGAAGATGCTATTGTTGTGCATACCAGAGGGTCCTTGCAAAGTTGGCGACTTGCTCTGTTTTGCCATCCTTGGTGATGGTGAGGGTGGGCGGCGGTGCCGGGATCTTCTCGTCGAGGTGATGCTCCATCTGTGCTCCTTTGATCTGCGGTAGCACGACGGCCTTCCAGGGAAGAAAGTTCCCCCTCGTCAGCTTCTCCTGCGGTGGTGGTCCAAGTGATGAGGTGGTGGTGGTGGAAGAGGAGGCGAAGGTGGAGGAGGAGGTGGTGGAAAGTGCACCCATGGTGCTGGGCATCATGGTGGCGGAGGTGGTAGACATACTCTCGATGGAGGAAGGTAGCTAGATGTGTTCTTGTTGAGGAAGAGGCTCTGTTACCATGTAAATTATTGTGGGAAGCGTAGAACCCTTTGCTTGGGCCGCATTAAATTATATAGGATACATGCCGTGGCTTACAAGGTTTAGATCGATACAAGATCGATCGGTTACAGAAGAAAGATCGGGAGAGGTTGAAACAAAAGAAGAGATAGAATAGGTTTACAATTTAAAAAGAGTTCTATCTCTATACAACAACTAATTCTAACAGGTATTACTCCTATATTTCAGACTTTGTGTTAAATTCGTGGTCCAATGTTTGGTGGGAAAATCAGAAATACTATGCACTGACGATAGTTTGCTTGCTGTGTAACCTGTATCATCAGTGTCCCACAGTATATGCTGCTTGCAACATTTTGAGTGCAGAGGCAACATGTTTCAGCTGCCTTTTGTGCATCCTGGTGTCCTGATTGTCATGTAGATCAATTATCAACAAAACATTCCAATTGTCTTTAGGCATACATTGTTATGATCAGATATATGCCTTTGAACTTCATCGCAAAATATCTTTGATCAATATGGCTTAAAACACCAGGAGGTACCATGTCATTTTAGACATTTTGCCTGCATATCTCATTGAGCTTGTCAATCTAATTGGATTATAGCAGTTCTTACATATTTTATCGTTCGATTAGAAAATTTCTTTGATCTATGATTTTACATTGCATTGTTTCTCATAAATATATTGTTACCTATGGCAAAGAAGAAGCGGACCGATGTGATGTGTAATTTTATTTTGGCCTTAAGGATCCATTACTTTGCATATGAATCCTTTAGTTGTGTGCATATATGCTTTGCTAGCAGGACTAGACTGAATCAGATGATCTTATTTTGCTCCTTCCTATCTCCAACAACTAGATTAATGCTCAATTTTACAACAAAAGTAACCCGATTTTACAGCAAGTAGTCAGCTGCTGCTTGATTTTATTATAAAGATTGATTTAACAAGGCACTGAAAACATTCAGTTTAGGCTAAGAAACTTGTGAAGATCTCTCTAATTGATTTTTTTTCTTGGTTCGATAAATACTTGGCTGCAAAATTTGCAATATTCTTGCCTGGCTCCCTCCTTCGGACATAGCCTCTTTGGCCTTCTGCCTTATGCATCCATATAGAACATTCCTCTTGTGCTCCTCCCACCCATCACCTCTCCGCATCTTCCCTTCTCATCTCGACCCGCATCCAGGCCGATCCCCATGCTCTCCCAAACCGCTTCCACCTAACCCTAGCCTCTAGCCGCAACCGCCCCGGGCCGCGGCCGCCGCCATCTGCCGCCTCCGCTGCCGCCGCCGCTACCCCCTCCCGCCGTGCCGCCGCACCCTCTCCCCACAGCCGCGCCGTCCCTCAATCAGCCACCGCGCCACCTCTTCTGCCGCACCGCCGCCAACCCTTCCCA
>NW_025229703.1:0-1606 GCF_018294505.1 Triticum aestivum | reverse complement strand
GGTGTGGTTACTCGAGCTCGGACTGGGACGTTTCATCCTAGCATGCGTAATACCTCAAACGAGTACGCGTGTGCCGCGTCTACCACGGCCCCGTCTCCGCTCCCCACCTCCGCCCGCGCAACCCTTTGGGATCTGAACTGGCTTGCTGCGATGCGTGAAGAGTTCGATGCCCTGTAGCGCAACAGTACGTGGGAGCTTGTCCCGCGGCCTCCCTGTGCCAATGTTATCATTGGCAAGTGGATTTTCCGCCACAAGACTCGTCCTGATGGTTATCTTGTGTGCTACAAGGCGCGATGGGTGGTGCGCGGTTTCCGCCAGCGCGCCAACGTGGACTTCACGGTCACCTTCGCCCCGGTTGTCAAACCGGGCACAATTCGCGCTGTTCTCCAGCTTGATGTCTCTAGCGCCTGGCCAGTTCACCAACTCAACGTGTCCAATGCTTTCTTGCATGGCCATCTCGACGAGCAGGTGTTTTGTAAGTAGCCCACTGGTTTCGTCGACACTGACTATCCGGACCACGTGTGCTTGCTCTCTCATTCTCTTTACGGGTTGAAGCAGGTGCCTCAGGCCTGGTACCAGTGGATCGCGGCCTTCCTTCGATAGTAGGGGTTTCGGTCCACACAGTCCGATGCCTCCCTGTTTGTTTTTCACTAGGGCGCCGCCACCGCTTACCTTTTCTTGTACATCGACGGCATCATCCTGATTGCGTCCTTGCCAGCGCTACTTCAGCAGATCACAGCTCGCCTCGGCACCAAGTTCGCTCTCAAGGACTTGGGGGCTCTCCACTACTTCCTCGGCATCGAGGTTATCCGCCGTGCCACTGGCTTCTTCCTGCATCAGCAGAAGTATGCCTACGAGCTTCTGGAGTGATCTGACATACTTAACTGCAAGCTTGCTTCCACACCTGTTGACACTAAGGCTAAGGTGTCCGCCGTCGAGGGCTCTCCGGCGTCCGAAGCTCCCTTTTACCGCTCCATCGTCAGTGCTCTTCAGTACCTCACACTGAAGCATCCGGATATCAAGTATGCTGTCCAGCAGGTGTGTCTCCACATGCATGCCCCTCGTGACACTCATTGGCCTCTGGTGAAACATATTCTCCGGCATATACGTGGCACCACGGCTATGGGTGTCACCCTGACGGCATCACCCGACACCAGCCTCGTCGCCTACTCTGACGCCGACTGGCTGGGTGTCCCGACACTCGGCGCTCCACTTCCGGCTACTACGTCTACCTCAGACCCTCTCTGGTTTCGTGGTCGTCTAAACGACAACCCACGGTCTCACGGTCAAGTGCCAAGGCCGAGTACAGGGCAGTGGCCAATGCCGTCGTGGCGTGCTCCTGGCTATGACAGCTTCTTCAGGCCACGCTTGTCTACTGTGACAACGTCTCCGCGTTCTACCTCGCTGCCAACCCTGTACATCATCGCCGGACGAAGCATATTGAGCTCGACATTGACTTCGTTCGGGAGCATGTCACACATGGTCGTGTTCGAGTTTTGCATGTGCCCACCGATCAGCAGTTCGCCGATGTTATGACGAAGGGTCTACCCACCTCGACTTTCGAGGGCTTTCGGTCCAGTATTTGCGTCACCAGCGATGCTTTGAC
>NW_025229702.1:8854-20023 GCF_018294505.1 Triticum aestivum | reverse complement strand
GAATTGGCATGGTATAATAACTACATGTTGATGGTTATGCTACTCCTTGGCCATGCTCTTGTTTGATAGGCCTGGAAAAAGAGATAGATATTCTCTACTAGATGTTTTACCAAGTGTTAGTGGTTTGTGCTGCTGATAAGAAGTGTGGCATACTTGAGCTAATCCTGTGTGCAGCTAATCCCAACATGGTTTGACTAAGCAGCTTGTTTACTAGATTTTTTATTTGCTAAAAAATTGAGACTCTTGTTGTGCATCAGATGCCCGAGTTTGGTGCCATGGAGATCGACGATGAAGATGTCATTGCCCACAAAAGTGTCAAGGCATTGAAGAGAGAAGACATGTCCCCTGAGAGCCGAGATGTGGAAAGCATTAGGTAAAGTGGCAAGAGGAGCCGGATGTGCAGCTTGTGCTTTTCTTTGTTGGCTGGTGGTTGCTGCTGAAGTGCAGATTGATGATGCCTGGTGATATTGAAGTCCTAGTAGATAGATATGCCCTATGATAATTGTTTTCTTATTGGTGGCTTACTTGTCGGCTGGTAGGTATTGAGTCGATGAAGTACCTTGTCGAATTCTCAGCTCTTGTTGATGTTCTCTTTTCTCGATGGAGAGAGAGAGTGATATATGAAGTGTAAATTTCTGCATATTTTTTTCCACGAGTCTCTCCGAAATGAAACCGGAATTGTGTGCCATGCCAATCTATCTATCTCTCTGTCTGTGAGTTGCCGAGAAGTTTCAAGCTGAGTGATTTACATAATGGTAGTTTGTGCAAGCATGCATTTTATGATTGTTGTCTGCCTTGGCTTATGAATTTTTGTTCACCAATAAACAGTTTGCAATGTACTCCCTTTGTAAAGAAATATAAGAGCGTTTAGGTCACTATTTTAGTGATCTAAATGCTCTTATATTTCTTTACAGAGGGAGCAGATGTCTTGACTTGTCTTGTAGGAAGGAATATTGATAGATAGATGTATCATGGAGGCCTATCTAAATCAGCCCCTCATGATATGCAATGTAGGTGATGTGGTTTCTGGCGGTGTTGTGGACGGGTCATTTGGAGTTGGTCCATGCTCGAGGTGAGGTATATGTCATTGTATTTATTTAGTGTTTTGTTTAATTTGTTCCCTTGTCTGCCTAATAACTAGCTAGCTAGCTAGTACATCATCACGCCTCGTATCCTGACTGAGTGCACGCACAAGCAACAATTTATGCCTTATTTCTCCTATGGACATGGCATGGCATGGCATATCTCTGTTGGTAGGCTTTTGCCGTGAACATCTAGTTGAACATGCGTCCAAAACATCTACTTGAACCAAAATCAAATATAAAATTGAATGCCAAAATGGCCAAAGAAAGAAGACACAGCAAATATTTTCATGGATTTTGGTGTTGACAGCAAGCAAAAAAAACGTCCATGACCATTGGTCGTCTAACAGCCACACTGGTAGCTAGTCTTGTACTCCATGCAAATGCGGATGCCATTTGACATTTTAGCTAGTCTTGTACATGCAAATGCGTACTAGCAAGCAGAGCAGTTACGTAAGTTGTGCAAGAAGAGGACATGATAGCTAGCTAGTATAGATACGATAGATATCACCCGAGGAAGCCAGCTAACACACGTATAGATAGTATCTTATCATATTTCGTTAGACTGAGCGGCTGTTTTTTTTTAGTTATGATTTGGACTCCCTTAAAAGACGCTAGCAGTTAGTGCGTACCTATTAATTACTAGGACGGAGGAAAAATCAACAGATCTCCTTCCACCTTCCAAGGAAACTTAACCGATGGAAACCCACTTTTCAAGGAATTGGATTTAATCCTCTCCCAAACCAACGCATCCATTATTCCCTCCCCCCTCGATCCAGCCTGCCTTCTTCCATTCGATCCTCATGCCTCACGCGGATCGACCACCCATCCCACGGCTGCCCATGTTCCTTGCCGGCTCGCTGCTCCCCATGATATGAGGGCGCCGGCCTCTCCTCTCTTATATATACCGCCTTGCTTTGTTTGCTCCTCCTTTTTCCTTAGATCCAACACCCTGCGCTCGTCTCTGATCGGATGCGTCCATGCCCGATGCAACACATGTGGTGCTCGTTCGTATGAGCCGCCTGTCTTGGGCACCCTGGCCATGCCTACCTCACTCGTCCACTCTATCTATGTATGTAAGATCATGCACTACCTTCTTCATCTAACTTGCTTCTTTAAGGAAATCAACCTTGGTGCTTAGACTCTGATGCGTTTTTTCTTTCTTTTGGACCTGGCGATGCATCTATTTGACATGGAGGCACAGACAAGAGCACACCTGGGCACCAGTCATCATATTACTAAACCACAGTATAGAAGCAAAGGTTAGTGGAAAACCAAACTGTACATGCATCGGCATCTGTTGGTTGGATGCTTCCTTTCATTTTGTTTTGTCGTCCTTTTCTCTTATGATGAATTAATTAATGTGTTGCTCTGCTCTAGTGGATCTCAATCTGGACTGTATCGAGCTACACAACCCATACGAGCCAGCTGGCAAATCCAATTCCAAGGTAACACTATTCCCTTCAAACGTAGAATGATGTAGAAGTTTCGAACATTTTCTATATAGCAGCAAGGTGCACATTGAGAGTAAGCACACATAGCGTGTCTCTGAATTCTGCTTTGTTGCTAATTAACTGCAAGAACGGTTTCAGAGATACTAACAAACAATGGTTTGTGTTTGGTTTGCCATTGTACATACAGTCCAGTTCATCAAGTACAAACAAATATAACTTGTAGGTCTATGCTATATATGTCTGTATTATTCCTGTTCGTTTTTTATGCACACTTACATGCTATAGAACCCTAGCAGACAACCTCATACGTATACTGCCCCTTGTAATTCTCGGTCTAGTTCAGTTCTCACTAACCTATGGTACATTGATGGAGCAGATAATAGAAAATCTACTTACTAGTGAATCATGACCAATGGTACATTGATGGAGCAGATAATAGGAAATCTACTTACTAGTGAATCATGAGCTAATGAATTTCAGAATAAGCTACTAAAATACAAGCTAGGTAGGTAGTGCAAAACATAACATTCGGCATTGTTCATGAGCAAATCACTAAGATATGTTAATGCCAAAATGAAATTTGGTTATCAACTAAAATGAGTGAAGAACAAGACGATGTGAAATATAAAATGCAAGACGTGCATGCATCTCGTGTTGCTTAACTAGCAGCGAGCTTGGTGTCTCCGGGTGTGGTTGGTGTGGCGGTGGTGTCGACTTCTCCTTGAAGTATTTGTTCCTCCGGCAATCTCATCCTCGCGATGGCTCTTACTCCTGAGTTGTTGTGTGTCCAGGTGGATTTGTTCAGGGTTCGGTGGCTGATGTTGTTCCTGTAAGCGGAATTAAAGACATGTGTTGGCTGATGCAGTTCATGTTTAACTTGCTGGCAAAGCACCGGCCAATACATTGTTGGAAGACTTTTGGGATGTGAAAAATGAGAGAGAGGAGAGCGCGCTAATGCTCCGCTGCCACTGGTTGCTGCTGCTGCTGATCTCTCTGGGGAGAGATGGTCTTTTAAATGAGAATTTGAGCTAGGGTTGTGCATGCATTTATTCAACGCGTTATGCTGCCAAAATTTCTGGTCGAAATTCCCACGACTTGTCGAAATTTTGTCCTTCTTTGTAAGGAAACAAAACGTTTAGGGTGTCGGATGCAAAATGTTAGGGTCTTGGCTGCAAGATTTTGTAATTTGTGAGGATGTAAACAGAAATTAATTTTAACATTTGTTCCGAATTCCAAAAAATATTAGTACTTCGATGTTTGTTCACTTATTTTCAGAAAATGTTTGAAAATTAAAAAGTATTTTAATTTCAGTTTTTTTTTTGCCTTTTGGAAAATGTTAGACTTGTTAGGTGTTAGTCTAAAATTAGATAACAAGCAGATTAAAATTAGCAAACCAACCACCTGAAGAAAAGCAGATACAGTAGATAACACACCAAAAAAAATAGTGTGCATATACTCTCAAAGCTTCAATTACTAGTGTGCGCGCATCATACATCACAAGATTCAGATTCAAACCTAGTGCGTATATGCCTATGAAGGCACATGCTTTTATATATTGGAGCATATATAGCAGCTGTTCTTGCCTACTGCAATTTAACCTAGCTGAGACGCAAATAATGCCGGCCAATCTACCTCCATAGGCACGGCCCACATGGACAGGCCGCTCCGAAATTGCTCCTCCTCTACTGTTCCAGTTTCGATATTGATCCCGTGCACGCACTCAAACTCGTCTACGATGAGCAATGTGCCGGTTCTCTCCCCTGACCTACAACGGGTTTTCCACTCTCCTTTCGGTGGTTTTAGCTCGACCACCCTAACGAGAAGCCATGCTTCGCTATCTGTGCCGTTTTGCAGCCTCCATATGTCTAGACGACACATGTCAGCTCCAACTTTATAGAAGAGACAAAACAACAATAGTGACCTGTCAACGGAAACACCAAGCGTCCAAGCATGCGCTTCAACAATCTTTTTGGGTGAGTTGGTCAGTCGGGATCAAGATCTAGGTGAGTTGGTCAGTAGTGATAGTTGAATAGCTCGTAGGTTGCACTTGTCAAATAAACTTATACCCATCGGAAAGTCTACATGAATTCTCCCAAAAAAAAGAAAAAAAAGGATACGTACAATTTTTTATGCACCACGTGGGATCTATCTTATATGTTTATTTTAGAAAAATGATGCATACATGAAGGTAGAATGCACCAGATGAGATCTTTTTTAAGACAAACGTGATATATCTATCCTATGCGTACAACACCACATGAGTATTTATTTTATCTAATATTTTATTTAAACGTGCGTCCATGCAGGGCACAATACACCATGTCAGATCTAGTTTTTTTTCTTTTTTTTAGGCGTTTTGCTTTTTTAGGAACGGAGGGAGTAAGATGCATGGATGCAAGGCACAATACACCACGTCAGATTTATTTATTTTTTCAGCTTTCTTAGGCGTTTTACTTTTAGGATGAGAAGTCTAGGGATGACAAGTCTATGGCTTACTTTTTTTTCCTTTTCTTGATGGGAGGGCGTGAGTGTCCTATTTCTCCTCCCCAGGTAAAGATACGTACGTGCGCTTAGGTGGAGCTGTCTCTCTCTCTCTTTTTTGGGTGGCAAAGATAACTTATTAAGGGCATTGGTGGGTAATATTTTTGATCTTTTAATCCATTGGTTGTGCTTGCCTGATGGGTTTAAATTGATGGCCGGATGTTTCTAATTATTATGAGGTTTTCTAGACTAATTCTCTTTTTTCTGGACACCCCATAAAGCACTTTTTATATATAAATAGATAAATAGATGTGTGTGTTAGCTTTTTGTTGTATGCATCATTATCTTAAAAAGGTCAAGTGTTTGTTCACAATGTTTATATTCTCTTGATGCGGCATTATTTTTTATTAATAAGAAGTTAGGCCGCGGTCTATTTTTTGTTTCGATATTATGAGTCAATAAAAAGGCTTTCATATATGTTATAATGATGTTTATTATCGACATTATTTTAATTGTGGCATGTCGGACATGTGGTTGTTAACATCCTCCACCTAAAGGTACTCAAAAATAATTGCTTTTGATGGTTTTAGTTGTAATGAAGGGATCTTTTTAGATGTATGTTGTTACTGCTACTGTATGAAGTTGCTAGTCTATATACGAATATCAATAGAGTCATTTCACATAGGGAACGGTGAATGACAACACGTTTTATTGAATTGTGATAAATAATAAGCCAGCAGGTAATATAGTATTCGAGAAGCAGATACATATTGGAACAAGCATAGACTAGTAATTAAACCCATACAAGGGAATAATTAGTTAAGATCTACCCTTACTTAGGGTGAAGATCAATATAATCACTTGGACCATAGATCTCAAATAACTCAGCAAAAATTCCATTCTTCCTTCTTGGGTTGCATCCCATGTCCCGACATAGGTTATCTTTGTACCAGTTATTCAAAAGTCCAATGCAGAATGCATGGAATCCGCCATGAGAGTACCGCTTCATGAACTTCTCCCATTCTAGGACATCCCTATGCATTGTTTTAATACTCGGTAACCTAAATCCACCATCCATGAAATGTGCTAGCCACTTGGCCCGTAGTTCTGAGGTGTGGAGATTTGCATAGCTCTCTGAATATCCGATGACTGCGAGTTGTGGAATGTTGGGATGTACACAATCCCTGTGAGAAAATGTATACCAAATAAATTAGAAACTTTTCAGAGATACTTGAAGTAAATAAAATAATGAAAATCGGTGATGACCTGTACAGTGATAGAGTCATGGATGTTGAGCCACTCAAAATACTCTGGAAGTATTTCGATGTGAACATGCTCTTGATATTTTGGTCGCCATTGAATCCTGTTCCGAAGATAACTATGTCACTCTTTACCAACGTAGATTCACCTTTAACTAGCACACCTTCTTTGCAAAAGCTGAAGGTCTTTGACTTCTCAACCAAGATGCTGCCTTCCTCTAGATTCTTGTAATGATCCTTGGGTGCAAGTTCAACCCAGCATCCCACCATCCCCTCAAAAAAACTATGGTCGGGAACCATGTCATGCTTCTTCATTGTAATGGAGTAGTAGCTCTCGGCGAACTTTGAAAACATCAACTTCTACTCATACACAAAACGAGGATAGACTTGTTAGGTGTTAAGTCTAAAAATACAAACATTTACACTTTAAATAATATTAAGGTTGTAACTTGTATAAATAAAGGCAAAATGTTGCCGTACCAATGGAGTCAAGATGGTAGCTAACAAGCTAAGGAAGAGGCCTTCGCCAGGCTTATGAATAAGGAGTTCACCGTACCGAGTTAGATATAATTTTGATATGTCGATACCCCAAGCATAGAAGTCCGGTAAGACCCATTGCTTGGTTCGGACAACCATTGTGCATGGTTTCTCAGTACCTAAAAAAAAATAAGTCATGCACATATTATATTAGTGAGGTTTCATTTTTTATGCCGCAAACTATAAAATGAATACCATATAAGCATTATAGACAAGGCACATAAATTTCTTAATTGGAATGATGAACAAAAATGGATATACTAATGCTTCGGTGAACACACTCTAAATATGATATATTGTCCTTTGTGTGAGCAAAATGAAGTTTTGTTCAAAATGAAGCATTGCACATTTGTACCGTTCAAGCTTGCACATTCATTAGCGATGTCAAGGGCCGAATGTCCATAGCCAATAACAGTCACACGCTTGCCCTTGACCATCTCCTTAGCTTTCTGACTACCCATTTTGGAATAGTCCATGCAGTGGATCACTTTTCCATCAAATGCTTCCGGGCCTTTTCCAGGAGGCAATTTAGGTATGTTGGGAACATTGCTGAACCTTCCAATACAAAGAATCACAAAGTCTGCCGTGTGTACCTGGAGGAAGGAAATGAAAGTTTACGAACAATCCCGTATGTGAATTTTTTTAACTAGGAGCGAAATTTCTAGCAGTGCTAGTTCTTTAGTCTTTACCTGCACCTGACCCTGGGCGTCGGCCACCGTGAGGCGCCACTTGCCGTTGCCAGAGCCAAATGCGTCAGCGCAGCCAGCCCACTCGTCCCACGCCGCCACCTCCTCCTCGGCGACACCGACGTACTCCATCCCGGCAACGCGGTGCCCGAATCGGATGCATTCGAGCACCCCGAAGCGGCGCGCGTAGGCATTGAGGTAGGCGGCGACCTGGCGGTTGTTCGGGAACTCCTCCGTGACGGAATCCGGCCACGGGAAGTCCGTGTACTGGTACATGGTGCGCTCGGTCTGGAGCCTGGTGCAGTCCGGGGTGTGCGCCCACACGCCGCCAACGACGGTGTCCGCCTCGAATACCACCGGCCGGCACCCGCGCTCCAGCAGGTGCTTGCACGCCGCCAGCCCACTCACGCCAGCGCCGATGATGGCCAACGCTCTTGTTCTCCATGCCCATGCCCATGCTTGTGTTATCCATCGATCCGCCGATTTGTGTGTATATATAGCTGCTGGGCGATGAGAGAGAGAGAGAGCAAGGTAGAATTGTCCGTTCCAAATCTAAACAAGAAAAATATGAATTAAAGATTATTCAACTGCTGCTACTGTATCCGTCGCCGTCGTTGTGCTCGGCGCATTCATGTGGCGACATGGAGCCAAAATTTCCTCCACGTTTAAGGAATGCCACGACACTCACATGACATTGACGGATGTTTGGCTGGAGTATTGTTCCGGATGAAATCTGGACCAGCTTCATGGATACCAGCACAAGTGGTTACTTAACCACAAAAAATAATATCTTTGGTCGACGGCTGAGAAGACTGGGTGGCTGCTCAATTAAACTCGTGTATTTGCAAAGGAAGTCACCGGCCAGTCTTCTGGTACAGTAATCCTACTCGTGTGTCCCACGGGCACTATTTCTACGTAACTTCTCCTTGCACGCTTAGCTTGGTGCCCCCACTAGACAAATCACGCCACACAGCCATGAAACCGGACAACAATGTAGACCACCAAACTTATACAGTAAAGATATCTTCATATTATTGGAGCATTTACATTGTAGTGTTTTGATTCCAAAATTTAGCAGGAGGTTGCATTCTAAATACTTAGTATAATTTCCAACATCCGTGTATTTTTTGGTTGTAGTGGAACAACGTTACAAAATGCGGACCGGCGTAGGCTCGACTCATACTCGACACGTGTTGTTGATGTAGTGATGGGCACGGTAATGTAGCGGACAGGGACAATGCAGCAAACAGTCGAGAAATTGCGTTGTGTGGAAAGCAAACACATATTCTCATTTGCGCGAAGGCAAAGGCTTAGAGAGATCACTCTTTCTATACCTTTTGTGCATGCCAGGAAGAAGAGTTGGCCAAGGTTCAGACGACCCGGCACTGTAACACCTATGTTAGAAGGAGACACTACTAGGAAATACCTTACAGGTACATGCTAAGCAATAGCATGGGGTAAGAGCCCCACACTATTGTTAAGTAGTAGTAGCGCGGCACACAGCCCCACACTACATATACATATTAGTAGTAGCGCCGGTGTGCATACCACGCGTTTCTGATAAGTGGGCCCTATGGTACAGGCCGGGTGGAGCGGTAGTTGCAACGCCTGCCAAAGACACACGCTACTGCTACATCCATTACCTGCAGCGCCTCTCGTCCTCCGCTTTTGAACCTATCATCCAACGCTTTCTAAAGTACCTCTCTGGATGGGCCGCGAAGCATCTTTCCTGCGGCGCTCGTCTCACTCTCATTTCCTCTACTCTCGACGCCCTTGTTACCCACTTCATGTCCGTCTTTAGAATCCATCAGAAGATTAACAAAAAACTAGATACCGTCCATAGATCCTTCTTCTGTCGTGGGAACGATTTCGACAATTATAAGGGATAGGGTAAAGGAGCATGATATATCGAGATGCATATGGGTGACGCGGTGATTTTAGCGAGTCCGGGCCTCTCGCGGTGGAGATAACAACCCTACGTCTCGTGCTCCGGAGAGGTTTTGTTTTATCTGAGTATGTATCCAGAGATTACAATGTGTGTGTGAGAGAGAGGAACAAATCCCATGACTGAGCTTAGTCCTGAGACTAATGGCGAGGGAGAGAGCCAGGGGGAGGAATCAGAGAAGAGCCCCTTAGTCTAGTGGTGGGGGTGGCTTATATAGAGTGCGCCACCCCCTCACCTCCTATGTTACAAAGAGGGGCATGAATGTCATAATGTCAGCCCACTACGAAACCTCCACTATGAGAATGATGCTTCGACTGCCTTGTCGATTGTTTGGTCTTCGCATATTCGAGTGAGCCATACGACTGAGTGGTTGACTGTCTTCCGAGTGAGCCATACGTCAGAGTGGTTAACCGTCTTCAGAGTGGACGATACGTTGATATGTTCGAGTGAATAGTACACTGTATGAGATTTATCTGAACCCATATGATGTGTGGACCCCATGCTTCATGATATTTCGACCCTTCGTGGGCCTACCTGTTATGTGTATCCCCAACAAGCATGTAGTATTTTCCATGCCCTTTAGAGCATCTACAGCCCGGTGCCGAAAACCGTCTCAAACACCTGGGCGGACGTCCCAGTCACTGATCGCTCACGAAAATGCAACCCAGATGAGCGCCTGAATCGGGCCTCAAACACTTGGGCTGACCGGGGTCCCTCATATCCATCCCTAATATGGGGCGGATACGGGTGTGCCCGGACACGTCCACCACGTCGACCCCAGCCGTCGCTGGCCCACCCGACCCCACAGATATTTTCCCCCTTCTGCATCGGACCAAACCCTAGCCACTTCACTCCACTCCACTCCCCTCCGCCCACCCAAGCTCCCGTCTGGCAATCTGCAGCCTTATCTGGCATTGGGGGGAAGCGAGAGAAGAGTGGGACCGAGGGATGGCAATGGGTAGGGTATGGGCGGGTACAACATCCTTCTGCCGAAACCCATACCCATAGAAGCTTTCTTTGCCCACCCATTTCAATACCCATGCCCATGCCCATCCGGTATCCTATACCAAATGGGTATCCAGTGGGTATAATATATAGCATTTAAATTTTTAAAAAGTAGAGAAATGAGTTTAAAATTCAAGTGATCATGGGCGAGTAATATAGCACTGACATCGGCTGCCACGGTGGGTGGCCTCTTGGAGGCATCAAGGGAGTATGAGCGGCGGTTGGTGGAAGCCTGGTACAGTGGGAGGTGGTGGTGGGAATGGGCGATCGCTGGTTCGAGAGTTGAACAGGAGTTTGATAGCCAAGAGTCAAGATTTCATCTTTTCAACGGAACATATGAGGAGTGGCGAGTGATTATGGGCCTTTGAGCTATGCCCGATTTAAGGAATCGAGACTAGGGTGGGCCATAGGAGTTGGATGATGACCCCACATCTCATATGAGTTATTTTCATTTATTAACTTTCTCGGGGTATTCATTGGGTTGTCCATGGGCGCAATATCCTACCCATATATTTTGTGGGTATGGATACCCATTACACATGGGTATAAAATCTCTCAATGTCTTGCCCATACCATTGTTTTCAGGTAGGGTACCCGTGGGTACCCATACCTATGGGCAAAACTGCCATCCCTATCAACCGTGCATGTGCCGGATTCCCGCAAAGCTCCCCCACATTTGTCTCTTGAAAACTGTAATTCATACATCCGGACTGCTAAATA
>NW_025229702.1:4310-5119 GCF_018294505.1 Triticum aestivum | reverse complement strand
GTAGGCTTCCAGTGGTGTTATTAGCCCTCAGCAAGTGCTAGCTACTAAATTAGCTCTGACTTTGTGTATCGGTGATTCCTACTAGGTAGGGTTCCTGTACGTGCACAAATTCAGTAAAAAAATGTTCTTGAGACATGCCTATTTATATTTGATACAAGATGCCTCTGCTCAACAATTTTCAAGTGAGATTCGCACTGAATCTTTTGTGTTTTATCTATCATTTTGTCCAGCTAGCAGCCAAGAAATGTTACTTTGATATGTAATAATCTTGTGATTCTTTGTGCGCTGCCGGTTATGTTTGACGGGCCGGCATAGCTGCACGAGTTCTTGTCTATCATTTACACCTGCAGATTGTGATGCTTTCTGCTCGCGATTGTTTCGCCATGTCCACTGCAGACATATGTCGGTCATGCTATGTTGAATGTGATATGAAATTGACATAGCCACTTGTTGTGAGATTGATCCTGACCGCTTTCTCTTTGAACAATAAGGTCCATCCCGTTTCCGCGCCAAAGGAGATGCTGCCCTTGTCTAAACGGCCGGCACGGGCGTCGCTCTCCAGATTGCGCACGCTGTGTCTAAACGGCTGTGTTGAACAATATATGTATCTTGCGATTCTCCGTGTGACGTGGTTCCCTGATGCGGTTTTGTTTTGTGATTCCCTGACGTTGTTCCTTCACACACGCAGGTGCACGACAGAGCCAGCTGTGTGTGGTGTGCTCGGGGGATTCTTCTTCCACCCCAGCAATCTGGTAAAGCCACTGGTTACCTCCCAGCTCTACTCTGCTGCACTATTCTGGTAGGAGTTT
>NW_025229702.1:0-2499 GCF_018294505.1 Triticum aestivum | reverse complement strand
CTGTTGTCTGTTTTTTGTGCAAAAGGAATGCTTTTGTACTTTAAATTCAAGTCTGATGAAAGAAAGACTCTAGACATACTATTTTTCTTGTTACCATCAGTATTAATACTATCATTGCCATCGTTCTTTCATCAGCTAATAAAATCTCAGGCGAAATTAACCCAACCTCATTCTGTATAAAGTGGAGCTTCATTTTAGTTTTTACAATCACGTAAACTAGACCTGTAGCTAAAATGTGATAGCATGTTATACACATCGAGGCTTATTATTCTTGTCAATTCAAAATGAATGTGATGTCTTATGCTGAATACATTTAATCATTCGTGTGTTTTGACGTACCTGCAGGGTTGCAAGCGAACCTTTCAGAAATGATATTTAGATTCTAGAACGGACCGAGGAACCAAGTGAACTTGATGACTACTATGTGATTCCCGAGCCAGGGTTTGAGTAGCTACTGTTCTACCAAGTGAGGATGATGTTACGGTCGATGATGGCAAGATCAGCGCCTTGGCATACGACACCGCGTCGGTCGCTCTTGTTCAAGGTCTCTCTCTGTCTCTCTCTGTCTCTCTCTCTATGATTTGCTCGTCATGGTTCCCCGATGTGGTTTCAATTTGTGATTCCCTGACGCGGCCTGACACACGACAGTGAGCAGTAGTGGATTCGTGTTCCAATCCGGCAATCTGGTAAAGCCACTGGTAGTGGTTACCTCCCTGCTCTACTCTACTCCACTTTTGTACGTAGTCGGAGTTTCAGTTTTTGAATCATTTTTCTATCACCTGAACAAAAAAGGCAGCGCTGAATAAAGCAAAACATATTTCAGTTTTGTAGGGTTTTATTGGATTTAGCTCTGACTTTGCCTGTCAGTGATTCCAACTAGGGTTCTTGCTGTATGTGCATAACTTCTGTAAAAAAATGTTCTTTGTACATAAAAGTGCCAGCATCTTTTTATTTGATAGATGTTGTCTCTTTTATACATATGTCAAGGATGAGAATCCACTAAAACACTGTATAAAATAGGGCATGTCCGACAATGTCTCTTTTACTCGATAGATGATGTTATTGATAGAGATTCAATTCAGTTGCAAGCTTGGTAATGTGTTACTGTTGCTTTGTCCAGGTGCAAGAAAAACTCACACTTACCATATAAACTGCTGCTCATTTGCATCATTATTCAAGTTATCTAATTGGCTAATCGTACGTACAAGTATTTTGTATAGTTGACCATGATCAAGTAGTAACAATGTTTGCTTTCGTTGACTTGCTAGCTACTAGTTCCATATCAGATTGCCTTTTGCTATAACTAATTGGCCTTATCGCTTTTCTCAACTCTCACACCAATGCGGCTTAATTGTGATAGCAGAACCCACCAATAGCAGCAGTTGGAGCATGTTAGCCAATTAAGGCAGTGTGAGCATGAGGAGAGCGAGCAGGAGAAGGAGAAGGAGGCAGGGCACCTACGGTCGGCTCCTTCTCCAGAACCACGCGGCGGGAAAGGAGGTTAGAGGACTTTTTCTTCTTGGGACGCCGCATCCATGGAGCTCCGACCCCATTGCCACTGCCATACATGGAGCTCTGGCCCATGGCCAACAGCTCAAGGTCTCGCCCCACCTCTCCTCTCTCTCTCTCTCTCTCTCTCTCTCTCTCATTTCAAATTGCTAGGATTGGTGCTTCCCTGATGCGTTTTTTTTTCATTCCTTGGAAGTGTTTTCCTCGCACACGTTGGTGCGACACAGAGACACCGTGGGGATTCCTTCCACTACGACGTCTCCTGGTTTCTCCTCCGGTGCCCCCGTTCTTCTTCCACTTCAGCAAGTGGTGATCCACCGGTTCCCTCCTCTGCTCTGCTCTACTGTACTGTCAATGTCTTTTCTTGTTTCTATCACCTAAAAAAGGCATCAGAGAAACATGTTTGAGTTTTGTAAGCTTTCAGTTTTATAGGCTCTCAATTGCTAAATTAGCTCTGATCTTGTCTATATCAGTGATTCATACAAGGGTTCTTGTATGTGCCAAATTTTGTAGAAAACTGTTCTTGACGCATCAAATTGTTTGCAACTATTTACTTGATGATAGAAGGATGAGATTTGCATCAAAGTCTTCGCCACTTTTGATGTGTCAAGGGTGACACATCAAACCCTTGTTGTACATATGTGAAGGATGAGATTCACATGATAATTTGTTTGGGCCTTATGCTGTATACAACTGATTTTTCTGTGTGTTTTATGATTTAGTCAAGGCCAATCAGTGTTACTGATATATATGTATCTTGCGAATCTCCGTGTGCCGGTCATGGTTCCCTCATGCGATTTCTATTTGTATTCCCTGACGCGGTTCCCTCACACACGCAGGTGCACGACAGAGCCAGTTGTGTTTGGTGTGCGCAGGTTGGATTCTTCTTCCACTCCGGAAATCTGGTAAGCCCCCTCCCTAACCTACTCTGCTTCACTGATCTAGTAGGACTTAAAGTTTTTCAATGATTTTTTTTATCATCTCAAAATG
>NW_025229701.1:0-20032 GCF_018294505.1 Triticum aestivum | reverse complement strand
TTGTGAGTGTTTATGACCGACACTTAAACGCACAGTGGAGATCATCAATCGTGGAAATCACTCCAGGACCCCAAAACTAAGTAATAATGCAAGAAATGGGACAAAATCGTCCCAAAATGCGCTTGTTGATGATCGACACGTAAACGCACCATGGGGTCAAACCACCGTGGAAATCACTTTGGGGACCCAAAACGGTGAGTAATAGTCCATGAAACGGGCCAGAATCGGCCAAAACTGCGAGTGTTGATGACCGACACGTAAACGGACCTTAGGGTTCAACCACTATGGAATCGCTTCGGGACCCCTAAATGATGAGTAATACTCCACGAATCGCGTCAGAATTGGCCAAAACTGTGAGTGTTGACGACAGAGACGCAAACGCACCCCGGGGATTGTAAATAATGGAAATCGCTCTGGGACGCCAAAACGGTGAGTAATAGTACACAAAACAGACCAGAAATTGGCCAAAATTGTGAGTGTCATTAACCGACACGTAAACGCACCACGGGGTTCGTAAATCATGGAAATCATGCTTGGACCAAAAAATAGAGTAATAGTCCAAGAAACGGGCCAGAATCGGCCAAAACTGCGAGTGTTGATGACCGACACGCAAATGCACCCTGCGGCTCGTTAACCGTGGAAATCACTCCGGGGCCCCAAAACAGTGAGTAATAGTCCATGAAACAGGCCAGAATCAGCCAAAACTGTGATTGTTGATGACTAACACGTAAGTGCGCCTTGGGGTTCAACAACTATGGAAATCACAGCAGGCCCAGAAAACGGTGACTAAAAGTCCACAAAACGCGTTAGAATTGGCCAAAACCGTGAGTGTTCATAACCGACACGTAAACGCACCCGGGGCTTCGTTAATCGTGGAAATCATTCCGGGGCCCCAAAACAGTGAGTAATTGTCCATGAAACGGGCCAGAATTGGCCAAAACTACTAGTATGGATGACCGACATGTAAACGCACCCCGGGGATCGTTAATCGTGGAAATCACACCGGGGCCCCAAAACAGTGAGTATTGATGACCGACACCTAAACGCACCTTGGGGTTCCACAACTATGGAAATCGCTTTGGGAGCCCTAAATGGTGAATAATAGCCCACGAATCGCGTCAGAATTGGCCAAAACTGTGAGTGTTGACGACAGACACGCAAACACACTCCCGGGATTGTCAATCGTGGAAATCTCTCTGGGACGCCGAAACGGTGAGTAATAGTGCATGAAACGGACGAGAATTGGCCAAAATTGTGAGTGTTTATGACCGACACTTAAACGCACCGTGGAGTTCGTCAATCGTGGAAATCACTCCGGGACCCCAAAACTAAGTAATAATGCAAGAAATGGGACAAAATCGTCCCAAAATGCGCTTGTTGATGATCGACACGTAAACGCACCATGGGGTCAAACCACCGTGGAAATCACTTTGGGGACCCAAAACGGTGAGTAATAGTCCATGAAACGGGCCAGAATCGGCCAAAACTGCGAGTGTTGATGACCGACACGTAAACGGACCTTAGGGTTCAACCACTATGGAATCGCTTCGGGACCCCTAAATGATGAGTAATACTCCACGAATCGCGTCAGAATTGGCCAAAACTGTGAGTGTTGACGACAGAGACGCAAACGCACCCCGGGGATTGTAAATAATGGAAATCGCTCTGGGACGCCAAAACGGTGAGTAATAGTACACAAAACAGACCAGAAATTGGCCAAAATTGTGAGTGTCATTGACCGACACGTAAACGCACCACGGGGTTCGTAAATCATGGAAATCATGCTTGGACCAAAAAATAGAGTAATAGTCCAAGAAACGGGCCAGAATCGGCCAAAACTGCGAGTGTTGATGACCGACACGCAAATGCACCCTGCGGTTCGTTAACCGTGGAAATCACTCCGGGGACCCAAAACAGTGAGTAATAGTCCATGAAACAGGCCAGAATCAGCCAAAACTGTGATTGTTGATGACTAACACGTAAGTGCGCCTTGGGGTTCAACAACTATGGAAATCACTTCAGGCCCAGAAAACGGTGACTAAAAGTCCACAAAACGCGTTAGAATTGGCCAAAACTGTGAGTGTTCATAACCGACACGTAAACGCACCCGGGGCTTCGTTAATCGTGGAAATCATTCCGGGGCCCCAAAACAGTGAGTAATTGTCCATGAAACGGGCCAGAATTGGCCAAAACTACTAGTATTGATGACCGACATGTAAACGCACCCCGGGGATCGTTAATCGTGGAAATCACACCGGGGACCCAAAACAGTGAGTATTGATGACCGACACCTAAACAAACCTTGGGGTTCCACAACTATGGAAATCGCTACGGGAGCCCTAAATGGTGAATAATAGCCCACGAATCGCGTCAGAATTGGCCAAAACTGTGAGTGTTGACGACAGACACGCAAACGCACTCCGGGGATTGTCAACCGTGGAAATCTATCTGGGACGCCGAAACGGTGAGTAATAGTGCACGAAACGGACGAGAATTGGCCAAAATTGTGAGTGTTTATGACCGACACTTAAACGCACAGTGGAGTTCGTCAATCGTGGAAATCACTCCAGGACCCCAAAACTAAGTAATAATGCAAGAAATGGGACAAAATCGTCCCAAAATGCGCTTGTTGATGATCGACACATAAACGCACCATGGGGTCAAACCACCGTGGAAATCACTTTGGGGACCCAAAACGGTGAGTAATAGTCCATGAAACGGGCCAGAATCGGCCAAAACTGCGAGTGTTGATGACCGACACGTAAACGGACCTTAGGGTTCAACCACTATGGAATCGCTTCGGGACCCCTAAATGATGAGTAATACTCCACGAATCGCGTCAGAATTGGCCAAAACTGTGAGTGTTGACGACAGAGACGCAAACGCACCCCGGGGATTGTAAATAATGGAAATCGCTCTGGGACGCCAAAACGGTGAGTAATAAATAGTACACAAAACAGACCAGAAATTGGCCAAAATTGTGAGTGTCATTGACCGACACGTAAACGCACCACGGGGTTCGTAAATCATGGAAATCATGCTTGGACCAAAAAATAGAGTAATAGTCCAAGAAACGGGCCAGAATCGGCCAAAACTGCGAGTGTTGATGACCGACACGCAAATGCACCCTGCGGTTCGTTAACCGTGGAAATCACTCCGGGGCCCCAAAACAGTGAGTAATAGTCCATGAAACAGGCCAGAATAAGCCAAAACTGTGATTGTTGATGACTAACACGTAAGTGCGCCTTGGGGTTCAACAACTATGGAAATCACAGCGGGCCCAGAAAACGGTGACTAAAAGTCCACAAAACGCGTTAGAATTGGCTAAAACTGTGAGTGTTCATAACCGACACGTAAACGCACCCGGGGCTTCGTTAATCGTGGAAATAATTCCGGGGCCCCAAAACAGTGAGTAATTGTCCACGAAACGGGCTAGAATTGGCCAAAACTACTAGTATTGATGACCGACATGTAAACGCACCCCGGGGATCGTTAATCGTGGAAATCACACCGGGGCCCCAAAACAGTGAGTATTGATGACCGACACCTAAACGCACCTTGGGGTTCCACAACTATGGAAATCGCTACGGGAGCCCTAAATGGTGAATAATAGCCCACGAATCGCGTCAGAATTGGCCAAAACTGTGAGTGTTGACGACAGACACGCAAACGCACTCCGGGGATTGTCAACCGTGGAAATCTGTCTGGGACGCCGAAACGGTGAGTAATAGTGCACGAAACGGACGAGAATTGGCCAAACTTGTGAGTGTTTATGACCGACACTTAAACGCACAGTGGAGATCATCAATCGTGGAAATCACTCCAGGACCCCAAAACTAAGTAATAATGCAAGAAATGGGACAAAATCGTCCCAAAATGCGCTTGTTGATGATCGACACATAAACGCACCATGGGGTCAAACCACCGTGGAAATCACTTTGGGGACCCAAAACGGTGAGTAATAGTCCATGAAACGGGCCAGAATCGGCCAAAACTGCGAGTGTTGATGACCGACACGTAAACGGACCTTAGGGTTCAACCACTATGGAATCGCTTCGGGACCCCTAAATGATGAGTAATACTCCACGAATCGCGTCAGAATTGGCCAAAACTGTGAGTGTTGACGACAGAGACGCAAACGCACCCCGGGGATTGTAAATAATGGAAATCGCTCTGGGACGCCAAAACGGTGAGTAATAGTACACAAAACAGACCAGAAATTGGCCAAAATTGTGAGTGTCATTGACCGACACGTAAACGCACCACGGGGTTCGTAAATCATGGAAATCATGCTTGGACCAAAAAATAGAGTAATTGTCCAAGAAACGGGCCAGAATCGGCCAAAACTGCGAGTGTTGATGACCGACACGCAAATGCACCCTGCGGTTCGTTAACCGTGGAAATCACTCCGGGGCCCCAAAACAGTGAGTAATAGTCCATGAAACAGGCCAGAATCAGCCAAAACTGTGATTGTTGATGACTAACACGTAAGTGCGCCTTGGGGTTCAACAACTATGGAAATCACAGCAGGCCCAGAAAACGGTGACTAAAAGTCCACAAAACGCGTTAGAATTGGCCAAAACCGTGAGTGTTCATAACCGACACGTAAACGCACCCGGGGCTTCGTTAATCGTGGAAATCATTCCGGGGCCCCAAAACAGTGAGTAATTGTCCACGAAACGGGCCAGAATTGGCCAAAACTACTAGTATGGATGACCGACATGTAAACGCACCCCGGGGATCGTTAATCGTGGAAATCACACCGGGGCCCCAAAACAGTGAGTATTGATGACCGACACCTAAACGCACCTTGGGGTTTCACAACTATGGAAATCGCTTCGGGAGCCCTAAATGGTGAATAATAGCCCACGAATCGCGTCAGAATTGGCCAAAACTGTGAGTGTTGACGACAGACACGCAAACACACTCCGGGGATTGTCAATCATGGAAATCTCTCTGGGACGCCGAAACGGTGAGTAATAGTGCATGAAACGGACGAGAATTGGCCAAAATTGTGAGTGTTTATGACCGACACTTAAACGCACCGTGGAGTTCGTCAATCGTGGAAATCACTCCGGGACCCCAAAACTAAGTAATAATGCAAGAAATGGGACAAAATCGTCCCAAAATGCGCTTGTTGATGATCGACACGTAAACGCACCATGGGGTCAAACCACCGTGGAAAGCACTTTGGGGACCCAAAACGGTGAGTAATAGTCCATGAAACGGGCCAGAATCGGCCAAAACTGCGAGTGTTGATGACCGACATGTAAACGGACCTTAGGGTTCAACCACTATGGAATCGCTCCGGGACCCCTAATGATGAGTAATACTCCACGAATCGCGTCAGAATTGGCCAACACTGTGAGTGTTGACCACAGAGACGCAAATGCACCCCGGGGATTGTAAATAATGGAAATCGCTCTGGGACGCCAAAACGGTGAGTAATAGTACACAAAACGGACCAGAAATGGGCCAAAATTGTGAGTGTCATTGACGAACACGTAAACGCACCACGGGGTTCGTAAATCATGGAAATCATGCTTGGACCAAAAAACAGAGTAATAGTCCAAGAAACGGGCCAGAATCGGCCAAAACTGCGAGTGTTGATGACCGACACGTTAATGCACCCTGCGGTTCGTTAACCGTGGAAATCACTCCGGGGCCCCAGATAGTGAGTAATAGTCCATGAAACAGGCCAGAATCAGCCAAAACTGTGAGTGTTGATGACTAACACGTAAGTGCGCCTTGGGGTTCAACAACTATGGAAATCACTTCAGGCCCAGAAAACGGTGACTAAAAGTCCACAAAACGCGTTAGAATTGGCCAAAACTGTGATTGTTCATAACCGAGACGTAAGCGCACTCGGGGGTTCGTTTATCGTGGAAATCATTCCGGGGCCCCAAAACAGTGAGTAATTGTCCACGAAACGGGCCAGAATTGGCCAAAACTACTAGTATTGATGACCGACATGTAAACGCATCCCGGGGATCGTTAATCGTGGAAATCACACCGGGGCCCCAAAACAGTGAGTGTTGATGACCGACACCTAAACGCACCTTGGGGTTCAACAACTATGGAAATCGCTTCGGGAGCCCTAAATGGTGAATAATAACCCACGAATCGCGTCAGAATTGGCCAAAACTGTGAGTGTTGACGACAGACATGCAAACGCACTCCAGGGATTGTCAATCGTGGAAATCTCTCTGGGACGCCCAAACGGTGAGTAATAGTGCATGAAACGGACGAGAATTGGCCAAAATTGTGAGTGTTTATGACCGACACTTAAACGCACCGTGGAGTTCGTCAATCGTGGAAATCACTCCGGGACCCCAAAACTAAGTAATAATGCAAGAAATGGGACAAAATCGTCCCAAAATGCGCTTGTTGATGATCGACACGTAAGCGCACCATGGGGTCAAACAACCGTGAAAATCACTTTGGGGCCCCAAAACGGTGAGTAATAGTCCATGAAACGGGCCAGAATCGGCCAAAACTGCGAGTGTTGACGACCGACACGTAAACGGACCTTAGGGTTCAACCACTATGGAATCGCTTCGGGACCCCTAAATGATGAGTAATAGTCCACGAATCGCGTCAGAATTGTCCAAAACTGTGAGTGTTGACGACAGAGACGCAAACGCACCCCGGGGATTGTAAATAATGGAAATCGCTCTAGGACGCCAAAACGGTGAGTAATAGTACACAAAACAGACCAGAAATTGGCCAAAATTGTGAGTGTCTTTGACCGACACGTAAACGCACCACGGGGTTCGTAAATCATGGAAATCATGCTTGGACCAAAAAATAGAGTAATAGTCCAAGAAACAGGCCAGAATCGGCCAAAACTGCGAGTGTTGATGACCGACACGCAAATGCACCCTACGGTTCGTTAACCGTGGAAATCACTCCGGGGCCCCAAAACAGTGAGTAATAGTCCATGAAACAGGCCAGAATCAGGCAAAACTGTGATTGTTGATGACTAACACGTAAGTGCGCCTTGGGGTTCAACAACTATGGAAATCACAGCAGGCCCAGAAAACGGTGACTAAAAGTCCACAAAACGCGTTAGAATTGGCCAAAACCGTGAGTGTTCATAACCGACACGTAAACGCACCCGGGGCTTCGTTAATCGTGGAAATCATTCCGGGGCCCCAAAACAGTGAGTAATTGTCCACGAAACGGGCCAGAATTGGCCAAAACTACTAGCATTGATGACCGACATGTAAACGCACCCCGGGGATCGTTAATCGTGGAAATCACACCGGGGCCCCAAAACAGTGAGTATTGATGACCGACACCTAAACGCACCTTGGGGTTCCACAACTATGGAAATCGCTTCGGGAGCCCTAAATGGTGAATAATAGCCCACGAATCGCGTCAGAATTGGCCAAAACTGTGAGTGTTGACGACAGACACGCAAACACACTCCGGGGATTGTCAATCGTGGAAATCTCTCTGGGACGCCGAAACGGTGAGTAATAGTGCATGAAACGGACGAGAATTGGCCAAAATTGTGAGTGTTTATGACCGACACTTAAACGCACCGTGGAGTTCGTCAATCGTGGAAATCACTCCGGGACCCCAAAACTAAGTAATAATGCAAGAAATGGGACAAAATCGTCCCAAAATGCGCTTGTTGATGATCGACACGTAAACGCACCATGGGGTCAAACCACCGTGGAAATCACTTTGGGGACCCAAAACGGTGAGTAATAGTCCATGCAACGGGCCAGAATCGGCCAAAACTGCGAGTGTTGATGACCGACACGTAAACGGACCTTAGGGTTCAACCACTATGGAATCGCTCCGGGACCCCTAAATGATGAGTAATACTCCACGAATCGCGTCAGAATTGGCCAACACTGTGAGTGTTGACCACAGAGATGCAAATGCACCCCGGGGATTGTAAATAATGGAAATCGCTCTGGGACGCCAAAACGGTGAGTAATAGTACACAAAACGGACCAGAAATTGGCCAAAATAGTGAGTGTCATTGACCAACACGTAAACGCACCACGGGGTTCGTAAATCATGGAAATCACGCTTGGACCGAAAAACAGAGTAATAGTCCAAGAAACGGGCCAGAATCGGCCAAAACTGCGAGTGTTGATGACCGACACGTTAATGCACCCTGCGGTTCGTTAACCGTGGAAATCACTCCGGGGCCCCAAAACAGTGAGTAATAGTCCATGAAACAGGCCAGAATCAGCCAAAACTGTGAGTCTTGATGACTAACACGTAAGTGCGCCTTGGGGTTCAACAACTATGGAAATCACTTCAGGCCCAGAAAACGGTGACTAAAAGTCCACAAAACGCGTTAGAATTGGCCAAAACTGTGATTGTTCATAACCGAGACGTAAGCGCACTCGGGGGTTCGTTTATCGTGGAAATCATTCCGGGGCCCCAAAACAGTGAGTAATTGTCCACGAAACGGGCTAGAATTGGCCAAAACTACGAGTATTGATGACCGACATGTAAACGCACCCCGGGGATCGTTAATCGTGGAAATCACACCGGGGCCCCAAAACAGTGAGTGTTGATGACCGACACCTAAACGCACCTTGGGGTTCAACAACTATGGAAATCGCTTCGGGAGCCCTAAATGGTGAATAATAACCCACGAATCGCGTCAGAATTGGCCAAAACTGTGAGTGTTGACGACAGACATGCAAACGCACTCCAGGGATTGTCAATCGTGGAAATCTCTCTGGGACGCCCAAACGGTGAGTAATAGTGCATGAAACGGACGAGAATTGGCCAAAATTGTGAGTGTTTATGACCGACACTTAAACGCACCGTGGAGTTCGTCAATCGTGGAAATCACTCCGGGACCCCAAAACTAAGTAATAATGCAAGAAATGGGCCAAAATCGTCCCAAAATGCGCTTGTTGATGATCGACATGTAAGCGCACCATGGGGTCAAACAACCGTGAAAATCACTTTGGGGCCCCAAAACGGTGAGTAATAGTCCATGAAACGGGCCAGAATCGGCCAAAACTGCGAGTGTTGATGACCGACACGTAAACGGACCTTAGGGTTCAACCACTATGGAATCGCTTCGGGACCCCTAAATGATGAGTAATACTCCACGAATCGCGTCAGAATTGGCCAAAACTGTGAGTGTTGACGACAGAGACGCAAACGCACCCGGGGATTGTAAATAATGGAAATCGCTCTGGGAAGCCAAACGGTGAGTAATAGTACACAAAACAGACCAGAAATTGGCCAACATTGTGAGTGTCATTGACCGACACGTAAACGCACCACAGGGTTCGTAAATCATGGAAATCATGCTTGGACCAAAAAATAGAGTAATAGTCCAAGAAACGGGCCAGAATCGGCCAAAACTGCGAGTGTTGATGACCGACACGTAAATGCACCCTGCGGTTCGTTAACCGTGGAAATCACTCCGGCGCCCCAAAACAGTGAGTAATAGTCCATGAAACAGGCCAGAATCAGCCAAAACTGTGATTGTTGATGACTAACACGTAAGTGCGCCTTGGGGTTCAACAACTATGGAAATCACTTTAGGCCCAGAAAACGGTGACTAAAAGTCCACAAAACGCGTTCGAATTGGCCAAAACTGTGAGTGTTCATAACCGACACGTAAGCGCACCCGGGACTTCGTTAATCGTGGAAATCATTCCGGGGCCCCAAAACAGTGAGTAATTGTCCACGAAACGGGCCAGAATTGGCCAAAACTACTAGTATTGATGACCGACATGTAAACGCACCCCGGGGATCGTTAATCGTGGAAATCACACCGGGGCCCCAAAACAGTGAGTATTGATGACCGACACCTAAACGCACCTTGGGGTTCCACAACTATGGAAATCGCTTCGGGAGCCCTAAATGGTGACTAATAGCCCACGAATCGCGTCAGAATTGGCCAAAACTGTGAGTGTTGACGACAGACACGCAAACGCACTCCGAGGATTGTCAATCGTGGACATCTCTCTGGGACGCCGAAACGGTGAGTAATAGTGCACGAAACGGACGAGAATTGGCCAAAATTGTGAGTGTTTATGACCGACACGTAAACGCACCCCGGAGTTCGTCAATCGTGGAAATCACTCCGGGACCCCAAAACTAAGTAATAATGCAAGAAATGGGCCAAAATCGTCCCAAAATGCGCTTGTTGATGATCGACACGTAAGCGCACCATGGGGTCAAACAACCGTGAAAATCACTTTGGGGCCCCAAAACGGTGAGTAATAGTCCTTGAAACGGGCCAGAATCGGCCAAAACTGCGAGTGTTGATGACCGACACGTAAACGGACCTTAGGGTTCAACCACTATGGAATCGCTTCGGGACCCCTAAATGATGAGTAATAGTCCACGAATCGCGTCAGAATTGGCCAAAACTGTGAGTGTTGACGACAGAGACGCAAACGCACCCGGGGATTGTAAATAATGGAAATCGCTCTGGGAAGCCAAACGGTGAGTAATAGTACACAAAACAGACCAGAAATTGGCCAACATTGTGAGTGTCATTGACCGACACGTAAACGCACCACGGGGTTCGTAAATCATGGAAATCATGCTTGGACCAAAAAATAGAGTAATAGTCCAAGAAACGGGCCAGAATCGGCCAAAACTGCGAGTGTTGATGACCGACACGTAAATGCACCCTGCGGTTCGTTAACCGTGGAAATCACTCCGGGGCCCCAAAACAGTGAGTAATAGTCCATGAAACAGGCCAGAATCAGCCAAAACTGTGATTGTTGATGACTAACACGTAAGTGCGCCTTGGGGTTCAACAACTATGGAAATCACTTCAGGCCCAGAAAACGGTGACTAAAAGTCCACAAAACGCGTTAGAATTGGCCAAAACTGTGAGTGTTCATAACCGACACGTAAGCGCACCCGGGACTTCGTTACTCATGGAAATCATTCCGGGGCCCCAAAACAATGAGTAATTGTCCACGAAACGGGCCAGAATTGGCCAAAACTACTAGTATTGATGACCGACATGTAAACGCACCCCGGGGATCGTTAATCGTGGAAATCACACCGGGGCCCCAAAACAGTGAGTATTGATGACCGACACCTAAACGCACCTTGGGGTTCCACAACTATGGAAATCGCTTCGGGAGCCCTAAATGGTGACTAATAGCCCACGAATCGCGTCAGAATTGGCCAAAACTGTGAGTGTTGACGACAGACACGCAAACGCACTCCGAGGATTGTCAATCGTGGACATCTCTCTGGGACGCCGAAACGGTGAGTAATAGTGCACGAAACGGACGAGAATTGGCCAAAATTGTGAGTGTTTATGACCGACACGTAAACGCACCCCGGAGTTCGTCAATCGTGGAAATCACTCCGGGACCCCAAAACTAAGTAATAATGCAAGAAATGGGACAAAATCGTCCCAAAATGCGCTTGTTGATGATCGACACGTAAACGCACCATGGGGTCAAACCACCGTGGAAATCACTTTGGGGACCCAAAACGGTGAGTAATAGTCCATGAAACGGGCCAGAATCGGCCAAAACTGCGAGTGTTGATGACCGACACGTAAACGGACCTTAGGGTTCAACCACTATGGAATCGCTCCGGGACCCCTAAATGATGAGTAATACTCCACGAATCGCGTCAGAATTGGCCAACACTGTGAGTGTTGACCACAGAGACGCAAACGCACCCCGGGGATTGTAAATAATGGAAATCGCTCTGGGACGCCAAAACGGTGAGTAATAGTACACAAAACGGACCAGAAATTGGCCAAAATTGTGAGTGTCATTGACCAACACGTAAACGCACCACGGGGTTCGTAAATCATGGAAATCACGCTTGGACCGAAAAACAGAGTAATAGTCCAAGAAACGGGCCAGAATCGGCCAAAACTGCGAGTGTTGATGACCGACACGTTAATGCACCCTGCGGTTCGTTAACCGTGGAAATCACTCCGGGGCCCCAAAACAGTGAGTAATAGTCCATGAAACAGGCCAGAATCAGCCAAAACTGTGAGTGTTGATGACTAACACGTAAGTGCGCCTTGGGGTTCAACAACTATGGAAATCACTTCAGGCCCAGAAAACGGTGACTAAAAGTCCACAAAACGCGTTAGAATTGGCCAAAACTGTGATTGTTCATAACCGAGACGTAAGCGCACTCGGCGGTTCGTTTTCGTGGAAATCATTCCGGGCCCCCAAAACAGTGAGTAATTGTCCACGAAACGGGCCAGAATTGGCCAAAACTACTACTATTGATGACCGACATGTAAACGCACCCCGGGGATCGTTAATCGTGGAAATCACACCGGGGCCCCAAAACAGTGAGTGTTGATGACCGACACCTAAACGCACCTTGGGGTTCCACAACTATGGAAATCGCTTCGGGAGCCCTAAATGGTGAATAATAACCCACGAATCGCGTCAGAATTGGCCAAAACTGTGAGTGTTGACGACAGACACGCAAACGCACTCCAGGGATTGTCAATCGTGGAAATCTCTCTGGGACGCCCAAACGGTGAGTAATAGTGCATGAAACGGACGAGAATTGGCCAAAATTGTGAGTGTTTATGACCGACACTTAAACGCACCGTGGAGTTCGTCAATCGTGGAAATCACTCCGGGACCCCAAAACTAAGTAATAATGCAAGAAATGGGCCAAAATCGTCCCAAAATGCGCTTGTTGATGATCGACACGTAAGCGCACCATGGGGTCAAACAACCATGAAAATCACTTTGGGGCCCCAAAACGGTGAGTAATAGTCCATGAAACGGGCCAGAATCGGCCAAAACTGCGAGTGTTGATGACCGACACGTAAACGGACCTTAGGGTTCAACCACTATGGAATCGCTTCGGGACCCCTAAATGATGAGTAATAGTCCACGAATCGCGTCAGAATTGGCCAAAACTGTGAGTGTTGTAGACAGAGACGCAAACGCACCCGGGGATTGTAAATAATGGAAATCGCTCTGGGAAGCCAAACGGTGAGTAATAGTACACAAAACAGACCAGAAATTGGCCAACATTGTGAGTGTCATTGACCGACACGTAAACGCACCACGGGGTTCGTAAATCATGGAAATCATGCTTGGACCAAAAAATAGAGTAATAGTCCAAGAAACGGGCCAGAATCGGCCAAAACTGCGAGTGTTGATGACCGACACGTAAATGCACCCTGCGGTTCGTTAACCGTGGAAATCACTCCGGGGCCCCAAAACAGTGAGTAATAGTCCATGAAACAGGCCAGAATCAGCCAAAACTGTGATTGTTGATGACTAACACGTAAGTGCGCCTTGGGGTTCAACAACTATGGAAATCACTTCAGGCCCAGAAAACGGTGACTAAAAGTCCACAAAACGCGTTAGAATTGGCCAAAACTGTGAGTGTTCATAACCGACACGTAAGCGCACCCGGGACTTCGTTAATCATGGAAATCATTCCGGGGCCCCAAAACAATGAGTAATTGTCCACGAAACGGGCCAGAATTGGCCAAAACTACTAGTATTGATGACCGACATGTAAACGCACCCCGGGGATCGTTAATCGTGGAAATCACACCGGGGCCCCAAAACAGTGAGTATTGATGACCGACACCTAAACGCACCTTGGGGTTCCACAACTATGGAAATCGCTTCGGGAGCCCTAAATGGTGACTAATAGCCCACGAATCGCGTCAGAATTGGCCAAAACTGTGAGTGTTGACGACAGACACGCAAACGCACTCCGAGGATTGTCAATCGTGGACATCTCTCTGGGACGCCGAAACGGTGAGTAATAGTGCACGAAACGGACGAGAATTGGCCAAAATTGTGAGTGTTTATGACCGACACGTAAACGCACCCCGGAGTTCGTCAATCGTGGAAATCACTCCGGGACCCCAAAACTAAGTAATAATGCAAGAAATGGGCCAAAATCGTCCCAAAATGCGCTTGTTGATGATCGACACGTAAGCGCACCATGGGGTCAAACAACCGTGAAAATCACTTTGGGGCCCCAAAACGGTGAGTAATAGTCCTTGAAACGGGCCAGAATCGGCCAAAACTGCGAGTGTTGATGACCGACACGTAAACGGACCTTAGGGTTCAACCACTATGGAATCGCTTCGGGACCCCTAAATGATGAGTAATAGTCCACGAATCGCGTCAGAATTGGCCAAAACTGTGAGTGTTGACGACAGAGACGCAAACGCACCCGGGGATTGTAAATAATGGAAATCGCTCTGGGAAGCCAAACGGTGAGTAATAGTACACAAAACAGACCAGAAATTGGCCAACATTGTGAGTGTCATTGACCGACACGTAAACGCACCACGGGGTTCGTAAATCATGGAAATCATGCTTGGACCAAAAAATAGAGTAATAGTCCAAGAAACGGGCCAGAATCGGCCAAAACTGCGAGTGTTGATGACCGACACGTAAATGCACCCTGCGGTTCGTTAACCGTGGAAATCACTCCGGGGCCCCAAAACAGTGAGTAATAGTCCATGAAACAGGCCAGAATCAGCCAAAACTGTGATTGTTGATGACTAACACGTAAGTGCGCCTTGGGGTTCAACAACTATGGAAATCACTTCAGGCCTAGAAAACGGTGACTAAAAGTCCACAAAACGCGTTAGAATTGGCCAAAACTGTGAGTGTTCATAACCGACACGTAAGCGCACCCGGGACTTTGTTAATCATGGAAATCATTCCGGGGCCCCAAAACAGTGAGTAATTGTCCACGAAACGGGCCAGAATTGGCCAAAACTACTAGTATTGATGACCGACATGTAAACGCACCCTGGGGATCGTTAATCGTGGAAATCACACCGGGGCCCCAAAACAGTGAGTATTGATGACCGACACCTAAACGCACCTTGGGGTTCCACAACTATGGAAATCGCTTCGGGAGCCCTAAATGGTGACTAATAGCCCACGAATCGCGTCAGAATTGGCCAAAACTGTGAGTGTTGACGACAGACACGCAAACGCACTCCGAGGATTGTCAATCGTGGACATCTCTCTGGGACGCCGAAACGGTGAGTAATAGTGCACGAAACCGACGAGAATTGGCCAAAATTGTGAGTGTTTATGACCGACACGTAAACGCACCCCGGAGTTCGTCAATCGTGGAAATCACTCCGGGACCCCAAAACTAAGTAATAATGCAAGAAATGGGACAAAATCGTCCCAAAATGCGCTTGTTGATGATCGACACATAAACGCACCATGGGGTCAAACCACCGTGGAAATCACTTTGGGGACCCAAAACGGTGAGTAATAGTCCATGAAACGGGCCAGAATCGGCCAAAACTGCGAGTGTTGATGACCGACACGTAAACGGACCTTAGGGTTCAACCACTATGGAATCGCTCCGGGACCCCTAAATGATGAGTAATACTCCACGAATCGCGTCAGAATTGGCCAACACTGTGAGTGTTGACCACAGAGATGCAAACGCACCCCGGGGATTGTAAATAATGGAAATCGCTCTGGGACGCCAAAACGGTGAGTAATAGTACACAAAACGGACCAGAAATTGGCCAAAATTGTGAGTGTCATTGACCAACACGTAAACGCACCACGGGGTTCGTAAATCATGGAAATCACGCTTGGACCGAAAAACAGAGTAATAGTCCAAGAAACGGGCCAGAATCGGCCAAAACTGCGAGTGTTGATGACCGACACGTTAATGCACCCTGCGGTTCGTTAACCGTGGAAATCACTCCGGGGCCCCAAAACAGTGAGTAATAGTCCATGAAACAGGCCAGAATCACCCAAAACTGTGAGTGTTGATGACTAACACGTAAGTGCACCTTGGGGTTCAACAACTATGGAAATCACTTCAGGCCCAGAAAACGGTGACTAAAAGTCCACAAAACGCGTTAGAATTGGCCAAAACTGTGATTGTTCATAACCGAGACGTAAGCGCACTCGGGGGTTCGTTTATCGTGGAAATCATTCCGGGGCCCCAAAACAGTGAGTAATTGTCCACGAAACGGGCCAGAATTGGCCAAAACTACTAGTATTGATGACCGACATGTAAACGCACCCCGGGGATCGTTAATCGTGGAAATCACACCGGGGCCCCAAAACAGTGAGTATTGATGACCGACACCTAAACGCACCTTGGGGTTCCACAACTATGGAAATCGCTTCGGGAGCCCTAAATGGTGACTAATAGCCCACGAATCGCGTCAGAATTGGCCAAAACTGTGAGTGTTGACGACAGACACGCAAACGCACTCCGAGGATTGTCAATCGTGGACATCTCTCTGGGACGCCGAAACGGTGAGTAATAGTGCACGAAACGGACGAGAATTGGCCAAAATTGTGAGTGTTTATGACCGACACGTAAACGCACCCCGGAGTTCGTCAATCGTGGAAATCACTCCGGGACCCCAAAACTAAGTAATAATGCAAGAAATGGGCCAAAATCGTCCCAAAATGCGCTTGTTGATGATCGACACGTAAGCGCACCATGGGGTCAAACAACCGTGAAAATCACTTTGGGGCCCCAAAACGGTGAGTAATAGTCCTTGAAACGGGCCAGAATCGGCCAAAACTGCGAGTGTTGATGACCGACACGTAAACGGACCTTAGGGTTCAACCACTATGGAATCGCTTCGGGACCCCTAAATGATGAGTAATAGTCCACGAATCGCGTCAGAATTGGCCAAAACTGTGAGTGTTGACGACAGAGACGCAAACGCACCCGGGGATTGTAAATAATGGAAATCGCTCTGGGAAGCCAAACGGTGAGTAATAGTACACAAAACAGACCAGAAATTGGCCAACATTGTGAGTGTCATTGACCGACACGTAAACGCACCACGGGGTTCGTAAATCATGGAAATCATGCTTGGACCAAAAAATAGAGTAATAGTCCAAGAAACGGGCCAGAATCGGCCAAAACTGCGAGTGTTGATGACCGACACGTAAATGCACCCTGCGGTTCGTTAACCGTGGAAATCACTCCGGGGCCCCAAAACAGTGAGTAATAGTCCATGAAACAGGCCAGAATCAGCCAAAACTGTGATTGTTGATGACTAACACGTAAGTGCGCCTTGGGGTTCAACAACTATGGAAATCACTTCAGGCCCAGAAAACGGTGACTAAAAGTCCACAAAACGCGTTAGAATTGGCCAAAACTGTGAGTGTTCATAACCGACACGTAAGCGCACCCGGGACTTCGTTAATCATGGAAATCATTCCGGGGCCCCAAAACAATGAGTAATTGTCCACGAAACGGGCCAGAATTGGCCAAAACTACTAGTATTGATGACCGACATGTAAACGCACCCCGGGGATCGTTAATCGTGGAAATCACACCGGGGCCCCAAAACAGTGAGTATTGATGACCGACACCTAAACGCACCTTGGGGTTCCACAACTATGGAAATCGCTTCGGGAGCCCTAAATGGTGACTAATAGCCCACGAATCGCGTCAGAATTGGCCAAAACTGTGAGTGTTGACGACAGACACGCAAACGCACTCCGAGGATTGTCAATCGTGGACATCTCTCTGGGACGCCGAAACGGTGAGTAATAGTGCACGAAACGGACGAGAATTGGCCAAAATTGTGAGTGTTTATGACCGACACGTAAACGCACCCCGGAGTTCGTCAATCGTGGAAATCACTCCGGGACCCCAAAACTAAGTAATAATGCAAGAAATGGGACAAAATCGTCCCAAAATGCGCTTGTTGATGATCGACACATAAACGCACCATGGGGTCAAACCACCATGGAAATCACTTTGGGGACCCAAAACGGTGAGTAATAGTCCATGAAACGGGCCAGAATCGGCCAAAACTGCGAGTGTTGATGACCGACACGTAAACGGACCTTAGGGTTCAACCACTATGGAATCGCTTCGGGACCCCTAAATGATGAGTAATAGTCCACGAATCGCGTCAGAATTGGCCAAAACTGTGAGTGTTGACGACAGAGACGCAAACGCACCCGGGGATTGTAAATAATGGAAATCGCTCTGGGAAGCCAAACGGTGAGTAATAGTACACAAAACGGACCAGAAATTGGCCAACATTGTGAGTGTCATTGACCGACACGTAAACGCACCACGGGGTTCGTAAATCATGGAAATCACGCTTGGACCGAAAAATAGAGTAATAGTCCAAGAAACGGGCCAGAATCGGCCAAAACTGCGAGTGTTGATGACCGACACGTAAATGCACCCTGCGGTTCGTTAACCGTGGAAATCACTCCGGGGCCCCAAAACAGTGAGTAATAGTCCATGAAACAGGCCAGAATCACCCAAAACTGTGATTGTTGATGACTAACACGTAAGTGCGCCTTGGGGTTCAACAACTATGGAAATCACTTCAGGCCCAGAAAACGGTGACTAAAAGTCCACAAAACGCGTTAGAATTGGCCAAAACTGTGAGTGTTCATAACCGACACGTAAGCGCACCCGGGACTTCGTTAATCATGGAAATCATTCCGGGGCCCCAAAACAGTGAGTAATTGTCCACGAAACGGGCCAGAATTGGCCAAAACTACTAGTATTGATGACCGACATGTAAACGCACCCTGGGGATCGTTAATCGTGGAAATCACACCGGGGCCCCAAAACAGTGAGTATTGATGACCGACACCTAAACGCACCTTGGGGTTCCACAACTATGGAAATCGCTTCGGGAGCCCTAAATGGTGACTAATAGCCCACGAATCGCGTCAGAATTGGCCAAAACTGTGAGTGTTGACGACAGACACGCAAACGCACTCCGAGGATTGTCAATCGTGGACATCTCTCTGGGACGCCGAAACGGTGAGTAATAGTGCACGAAACGGACGAGAATTGGCCAAAATTGTGAGTGTTTACGACCGACACGTAAACGCACCCCGGAGTTCGTCAATCGTGGAAATCACTCCGGGACCCCAAAACTAAGTAATAATGCAAGAAATGGGACAAAATCGTCCCAAAATGCGCTTGTTGATGATCGACACATAAACGCACCATGGGGTCAAACCACCGTGGAAATCACTTTGGGGACCCAAAACGGTGAGTAATAGTCCATGAAACGGGCCAGAATCGGCCAAAACTGCGAGTGTTGATGACCGACACGTAAACGGACCTTAGGGTTCAACCACTATGGAATCGCTTCGGGACCCCTAAATGATGAGTAATAGTCCACGAATCGCGTCAGAATTGGCCAAAACTGTGAGTGTTGACGACAGAGACGCAAACGCACCCGGGGATTGTAAATAATGGAAATCGCTCTGGGAAGCCAAACGGTGAGTAATAGTACACAAAACGGACCAGAAATTGGCCAACATTGTGAGTGTCATTGACCGACACGTAAACGCACCACGGGGTTCGTAAATCATGGAAATCACGCTTGGACCGAAAAAGAGAGTAATAGTCCAAGAAACGGGCCAGAATCGGCCAAAACTGCGAGTGTTGATGACCGACACGTAAATGCACCCTGCGGTTCGTTAACCGTGGAAATCACTCCGGGGCCCCAAAACAGTGAGTAATAGTCCATGAAACAGGCCAGAATCACCCAAAACTGTGCTTGTTGATGACTAACACGTAAGTGCGCCTTGGGGTTCAACAACTATGGAAATCACTTCAGGCCCAGAAAACGGTGACTAAAAGTCCACAAAACGCGTTAGAATTGGCCAAAACTGTGAGTGTTCATAACCGACACGTAAGCGCACCCGGGACTTCGTTAATCATGGAAATCATTCCGGGGCCCCAAAACAGTGAGTAATTGTCCACGAAACGGGCCAGAATTGGCCAAAACTACTAGTATTGATGACCGACATGTAAACGCACCCTGGGGATCGTTAATCGTGGAAATCACACCGGGGCCCCAAAACAGTGAGTATTGATGACCGACACCTAAACGCACCTTGGGGTTCCACAACTATGGAAATCGCTTCGGGAGCCCTAAATGGTGACTAATAGCCCACGAATCGCGTCAGAATTGGCCAAAACTGTGAGTGTTGACGACAGACACGCAAACGCACTCCGAGGATTGTCAATCGTGGACATCTCTCTGGGACGCCGAAACGGTGAGTAATAGTGCACGAAACGGACGAGAATTGGCCAAAATTGTGAGTGTTTA